>NC_133897.1:65900273-65990273 GCF_964199755.1 Larus michahellis | reverse complement strand
TACCTTCCCTCATTCAGAGTGTACTTACAGTTGCAGCAAGACCATGATAAGATAGACTCGCCCCCCACTAGTTAATCTTCCTGTACCCAGGAAAAGGCTGTATCAGTCTGGCAGTGAACGTGTATAGAAAGAGCTTGAGGGGAGGAAGTATCCCCTCATTCACATACCCTGTGCTGACCACCGATACATTCAATCTGCATTCCCACCTCCTTCACTGAGGTTTCCAAGCCAGTGTTCATGCATTTCTATTTCTGTCTCACTTGAATTCCCCTCACAAGTGTGGTAGCCAGGATGCAAACAAGCAGTCCCTAAGTCTGGCTGATATATCTCACAAGTCTACTGCTGACTTACTGTGCTTTCTTCTACTATATCCCTTCCATATTTCTCCTCTCTGCTCTTCCACATCCCTGAATCCACATCTAGAGCCAGTAATAAATCAGTGTCTATTTATAAGCTTTTAAAATTAATCTTAAACTATTAAATATTTAAGAGTATGCCACATGGAAAATAAAACAGAACACCTGCTGAGGTCTAGTGAAGGAGAGATCAAAAGAAACCCAAATATTATATTTTGTTACTTTAATTAGACAAAAAAACAACTGTGCTGACGGAATCTTTCTCCATAGTTAAAAATATAAGACTCTGACTCCTGTTGTTTTTGTCAATCTGATCTCAAGAATCCAGGAATAGTACTTGAATTAAGCTTATGTCAGCTAAGAAAATTAAATGGTATCCAAAATGCAAGTTGTTTTTTGTAGTGTTAATTCCTTTTCTGATGCTTACATACTGAACTTCTTGCATGGCTAGCACAGCATGACTGTTCCTCAGTTCTTTGCTGTCAGGGACTTTCCAGCTACTTCCCGTATTCACAGTGGAATGCTACTGAAGTCTGGGATGTGACAGATGAATTTCGGAGTAATTGTTTTCTTTTTTTCGTCTGTATGCATTTGCATGCTAAAAATGGGATTTTATAGATCTTCACAATGGAATGGCCAATTGCTCTCAGCTGGAAAATGACTAATTAATGTTACACTTAAATGCCTTGAGAAGATCCCCCCTTTTTTTTTCCCCAGCAAATAATGTCAATAATAAAATTTCGATATAATACCCTGCAGAAAAACAAGGACTTGTGGTGGATGTCATGCAGTAGTCTCAATGGACGTTGGTGTCATTGCAGAGCTCTGTAATGCCTGCAATAACTTGTCCCTCCCCCCGACCCCCATGCCTCTCTTCAGGAGAACTGCCTCCTGGGACAAGGCGTTTGGTGCACTTTCGGGTAGACAGTCAACAACACTGGGTGTATACAATACGATGCTAATTTGTTTCTGTACTACAGAGTCCATGAATATAAGCAAACAGCTCATGCTTAAGCTAATACCTAACACATATCGGTACAAGAACAGAAATTTACACACCATTTTTCATTAGCCTCTTCTCTCCTTCTTATTTTCCTTTCTGTAGACTATGTAAGAATAAAATTGCTTTTCAAAGGAGTTTAACTTTTTTTAAAAAGTTTGTCATACAATTGCAGATATAACAAAATAGGACTTTAAGACTTACAAGAAAGAGGTGTGGGGATTTGGCAGAGATTGGGGGGGTTACTAGATTGCAGATGGATGTCAAAGAAGACAAAGTGTTTCCTTGAAAAAAACGAGGCTGTATTAGGACATGAGAACTAATGTAAGTGTCAATCCATTAAGATTTAGCATTCGTGGTCCTATTTTTTTCTTTTAGGCACAGGAAAATGAATTGCAAATACATTAACAATTGATCCATAAACCATTACTGAGTGCCTTGAAAAGGTGTGTGAACAGGATTAGTATCTCTTGAAATCCACTGCCACTCCTGGAGCTCAGTGTTGAGCAAGAGAGGTGCTTTGCTCTTGAAAATCTAACAACCAGTTTTGCAATGTCACCAATTTTTTTTCAATCATCCAAATACCACCAATTCAATTAAGCTCATAAACTTCCTACCCATAGTTCTCCAGGATAAGCAGCTCCATTTAAAAGTGAATGTGGACGAGCTTGTGCTGTCCATGTGAAATATTGTTCAATCAACAGCCAAAGTTTTACTTGTCAGTTTTGATATATCCGATAATAGCTGTAGGTTGTTTTGCAATGTCCAATGTTCTGTGAAGATGGGCTTTTCATATTCTTTATTGTTTTTTTCTGACAAAATGTTGCCTGGACTTTTGCAGTTTTGTGAAATGAAACAACAGTAAAAACAATATATAATTTAACCCTCATAGACCTAGCTGGACTGCAGATAAGCATCTTTCCCAGGCTTATGGCTAGTTTTGGCCAGGATATAATGAGTTCCTGTTCATTGATCCCTTATAAGCATCCTCAATGATTGAACATAACCCCATGCACAGCAGGCAGTCATTCATTTGTGCCCCTTTTCAACTCCATTTTAATCAGCATTTGACACTGTTGAAAATCAAATCCATAATTAAGCTTCACAGACAGTCAGAGTTTTGGCAAATAATGCCAAAAAAGGCAAAATCTGGAGATCCTTTTGTAGTCAAGCATCTATATAAATTCTGCATTGTATACTCTTGGTGCCAAATGATTTATTCGTATCTAATGGCTCTTTGTTTCTTTTTTTCTCATTTTCTCTGCTGAGGCTATTATCCTGCATTATTAACACGCTCACGTGTGACTCTATTTATTTTTTACTAGTGGGAATACACTTTTTTTAGAAACAGCTGTTTATTGTATATATAGGTTTAAAGTAAAGGTACACAAACACACTCACAAATCAACTTAATAAGCACCCTGATAAATAGCATGGCTGCTTAATTGGGACAATTGCTAGGGAACAGATTCAATGACCCCAATCAGTGAATTAATGGCACACCTAGTTGTGAAAAGTCCATTTAAATGATATGCTTGGTGTTGTCTGCTGCCTAGTCACAGTAGTTAACAGGTGTGAATTGGTGTTCATAGCATAAATTTCCTGCTGCTTGACCCTTTGTTCACTTCAGGTTGCTTCTCTACTCTTTCATACTTGCTAAGTGAATGAAAATTACTGGATTTGTCTTAAATTTATCAGACTATATTAACGCCTTTATAACAGCCAATTTTAAAAGTAAGATTATTTAGAGAGAACGGTCTCTGTGGGAACCTTTCGAATTATTTACTGAGTAGGCAAAATGAAACGCATTTTCCATGCCATATTTGGCCACATGCTTTTAAAGCAAGTAAGTTCCAGAGTAACTAATAAACAGCATTTTAGACAGAACCTCGACTTATTTATCTGGTTTCTTGGGGAATGCACTGTTTCTGTGAACTTTGCTGATTCCCTGATTAAGGGCCCTGTAGGGACAGCCAAATAATGTAACATCTAAACTATCTGGTGCCTCTCCCCAGAAGTGGACATCTCTGACTCCGGAGTTCCACAGGGAGCGGTGGGGCTGCATGTCCCACAGGCCAGCGTGCTGATTTGTCTGCGCAGTGTTTGGTTTCTGAGTGTGGTAAAGATCAGTCTGCAAAGTTGATAGGGCTGGATTTAAAAACAACAGAGACGAAAATATTTTTCCCTCATGTCTGCTGATATCTGGAGGTTGTTAGATAAGTATTGCGTTCTTTTGTTTTATATTTCCTTTCTCATCCTTAGGAAGTTTATCTCTTATGGAAACAATGCAAAGGAATAGAAACATAATAAATTGACTGAAGTAAATCAACATGTCCTTTTCTCTTCTCTTCTTAAGTGAATCTGTCGCCTTAAGTTTCACTGTGTCTGTAATGGGAGTTTGGCAGCTAAATAAAACTGTTCAGCTGCTTTCTCTAAGTTGCCATCAAGCAAATCTGACGAGATATGAAAAAGCTACCCTGTCATAAAGTTTTATGACTATAGTTGAAAGATTTATAGATGCAATCATATTAAAAACCTTCTTTTGTCAAAGCAGAAGATGAGCAAAGAGCAAAATAATCTATGAAGTTCATAACTGGTCTCTGAAGTGCTTGAATACAGGATGGATGCTACATATTACATAACCTTGTTATGTAGTGTCTCATGTTTCAACACAACACAAAACTACAAACGTATTTATACATTACAAGTGTTTGATGTGCAAGGAAAGAGAAGGAACACATGATCTATAGCTGCCATATGAGGTTCAGCAGGCATTTCAACACTTCACTGGCTCAGCTGATAGTCCTGGTGGAGTATGTCAAAGCTAAAGATCCATCTCCAATGCCAGCCAACCAGAGTACGCTACAACTTCAAGGCAAACTCAAGATACTAAAAATGTCAGTGCAGTGGTAAGGGAGATGGAATAGGTGGGTGGGACTCCATAAAAAAAGGGCTTTCACTCAATCCCTATCACTTTCTCACTTCCAGTCTTTTCTTCTGAGGCCACTGAATCAACTTGCATTGCCAGTAAGTAACCAGGCTGAGAGCGCAATATCTTTTCCGCCTTCATTTCAAAGAATCTGATGGCTCTTTTCGAAAATAACGTAGAAAGTTTTAAAAATGTAATTTTGTTTGGGAATCTTTTAAAATCAAAGCCCTCCTGGACAATGGTTAACAGCAATGTTAATAAAACGGCAGTGTGTGGCATCACAGGCTCGAGGGCAGTAAGAGAAGCCCCAGGTATGTAAGGGGGCTTATATATAGGGAGGTATTTAAGTGAATTGTTAATGCTGGCAGAGCTACTTTCAAAGTCCGCCTTCATTCTTGATGGTAACAGATAACTAAACACAACTGGAACAATAGCTCCACCAAGAAAGGGCAAACATTTAGACAGTTGGTTGTGCAAGTATAGGCACAGCTATAGGTATCCCTTAATAGGAAGAACGCGAGGGAATAGAAAACAGGATGCTCTCTTTTACTGTGTTTGATTTTTTTTCTTTTAATTTTTATTGTACTTGTTCCTCTGTGTCAACTCTTAGACCGTACATTACCTGAAATTGCAAGCAGAACTGTATCAGACTACTGCCCTGATTTAGGAGAGGCTTAGCTGATGACAGTTGTTCATTTCTTTTCATATATCTGCTTTTCTCCCTTTGTTTCAGAGCCTCATTTCCAAGCAAGAACACCTTCAAATGGCTAAAGACAAGCTTTAATTGAAAACTTGAACACATGCTGAATGTGTCACACTGCTTGGACAGTCACTGTACACAAACATTTATATTCAATGAAAGGAAAGTCCCACTAACCAAACCCAGCCTGATTGGAATCTGAGACTGCCAAGCAGTATTTGTCAGGCATAACTACAGTACAGAGGCAGTAATACACTGTTTTCAGCCAGATGGATGTAGGGAGGTCAACAAGAGACCTAAGGTCTGCCTGGCTGGAGATATTACAAATGCCGCAGAAAAAATTTTGAAAAACATTCTACTCTGGACAATGGAAAGTATGTAGTAATTATTCTTTTCATAAATATCCAATCAATAACAGGAAAAATAGTTTAAATATTTTTTTTCATTTCAGACTCATTATCAGTTCAATATAGATTAATAGCCACGGAAATCACATAAAACCATGACAAGAGTCAGGATGTACACAACAGTGTAAAGCATTAATTAAAACTAAATGCACATGCTGTATGAAGGTGTAAAATTATTTATAGATTTTTAACTCTCACCTTTCAGAGAATATAATCCTTACACAAGTGACATTTTTATTGTTTGCTTAGACCACATAACCATTATACCAAATATAAGCTGTTCTCTAAACTTTTAAAGAAAAATCTTAAATTGATATTTAGTGAAATAATGTGACTGACATGTGAAGATACCTTGCACAGTGTGGCAGATATCTTGTTAAATTATCCGTGGTGTTGGGAACTTGCAGGTCGTTGACTATCCCAATTTAATTTGGCTAGTACAGGACATTTCTAATAATTAATACTGTAATAACACTTAATGATCTGCACTCATGCAATCTGAAAAACCAGCTAATGGTGCAGTTTTTCGTGACTGCACAAACAGCAAGTTTTAAATTTGTCAAATGCTGCTATTTCAGCATCACACAGTCATGCAGAAGACCATGCCTGTGGGGCTATCACTGATCCAGACACTGGAGACTTCACCATGATGTAGCAAGAAGTGATGGACTTGGTCTCAAGAGAGATGTTCCTTTGGAATTAAAAGTGGAAGCACTACGTTTATGGGGAACACTCCCCGTTTCCCTCTTGTTCCAGAGCTGTCGACAAAAGGAATAAGAAGAAAGTGGAAAATGGGAGATCAGAATAAAAAAGAACAAATCCGTTCAGTTACCCTGTTATAGTGGATTGTTAATTTTAATACTAACTTCTCTTTGAATTTCTTAGTCATAAGGCTCTACCTGAAGTGGTCTGGTTGACATAAAGGTAGGCTTTATGCTGTAGTCAGTGGAATAAGGTCATTGGCACTGGTTTGTATACTGCAAGGTAGTAGAGTTTAATCCTCTGAAAGGATAGATGCACATTGTCTTTTACACCTATTTCAAATATTTTGTCATGGTGAAGGACTTAGGAGAAATTCCCATTGGTCTATAATGGAGATAACTTTGGGAATGAGCAATTAAAAGAAAGCCAACAAATTCCCTTTCTCCCCCACAGCCCGATCCTATGCTTGAGAATGAAAACAAGTTAACTGCTTGGTGCTATAAATTCCAGATACATTTATCCAGGAGAGTTTGGCATTCTTTAAAACAGCAGAATTTCAATAAAGGTTCCAATCCAAAAGAGGTAATATGAAGTTCTACTTTGCCAACCCACGCTTCAGGATTATGGAGCTTCTTTTCATTAGACTGTGGCCCTTGGTTTAGAAAGTGGTTTTATTGACAAACAAGGATTCACATGAAGTGAGAAGGTAAACATTGCACCTTTCCTGCATTAGCTCAAGAAAGAAAATTGTTAACTACCCAGTAACAGAGTGAGAGTAGGGAAACATCTCATTCTGACTGAAAGACAGATCTCATGTGAATTTACAGAGGAATCTACATGAATAGGAAAACGAAACAGCTTAGACTTTCAGGGAATGAAAAGAGGTTTATCCTCTCCTCTTATTTTAAGTAAAAATCACAGACTTCCCAATTAAGTCAAGACCACATGAAGACTGATAAAAAAACAAGCTTTATTTTGTACATTTCAGGATTGCCTTTATCCTTGGACTTTTAAAATTAAGATTTTTTATCTTGCATTTTTTTTTTTCTGTGCTTAGCACTGTGAGCCAGCAATCAAGAAAATCAAATCAAACTGCTTAAGCAATCCAAAGAAAGAGGATGGGTATTTGTGCTTTCTCTTCACAGTCTTTTGATATGTACAAATCAACAAAGTCCAGTCCTGTAACTAATTTGCTGGTATATGAGCTCCAATGGAGGAAGAACTAAGTCAAGTCAAAGAACACAACAGTTTTAAGAAGAGAACATGAATGTGCAGGGAAGTTTAATGTCTCTCTTCTCCTGAGGGCATCTACTCTTTGCTCTTTCAGTTAGGCTTTTAATGTCAGAATTATACTAGGTTGATATTTTAGTGAGCTGGATACATGGCTTTTATCTCCAGCTGTAAAACAGAATGTCCATTCCTCTCAGAAGGTGACTTGCTCATTTTAGGCTATGGTTAGTTCAATTTATTTGGGTCTAAGGACTGCTGCAGTCACATGTAACATCAAGGCCTCATCTGTAATAACGCTTGAACTGTGAGAACTCAGAAGTGAAGGACTACTAGACAAAATGAAGTTCATATGACCATTTTCAGAATTGTTAAAAAAAACATTTTTCTTGTCTGGGAGTGAAGTCCTGTCTCTAATAATTTCAAGAAAAAAAAATCTCATTGTTTTTAGTTGGTGTAGTCTCATCCTAGATGTGTTTCATGAATATACCCCATATTATAACCTAAAGTTTATCACTGGTTTGAGTCTAAAATTCAGTTCTTGTTTGTGGTTTACCCAGAACTCAGTAGTATTTAATAATCTATGGAGGACTGAGTGGCATGCAAATAAGATTTCAGGAGCCCCACAGATCTGTTAAAAAGGGTGTATAACTTATCCAAGCCATTTTATGCGTTATTAGTTGCCATAGCAGATTAAACTAGCAATGCACAGGATTTTTTTCCCATTTGTCTGTCTTTGTATCCCATTACAATATCCCAGTGGAATGGGATATCAGGGGATGCACAAGGCTAATGAAAAAAAAAATCATAGAAACAAACAGATCATTAATGTTCATGCAGACCCTAAGATATGAAGGTATATGACTCTTCCATGTTTATTGAAAGATATCAGTCAAAGAAATAAGCAAAAGAGAAATACAATATTCGTAAAACTTTCATTTGTAATTTTGATGTATGCAAATTCATACAGTAGCATGTGGTTTCACACACTGTTAACAAAGATGACTGACTCTAGAAAGTTAATTTAGCCATTTATTTAAACTCTCTAGTGACAAGAATACCAATCACAGCTCCTGTCTGGAATAACTGGATTATCTATAATAACAAATACATTCCTGTTTGTCTGTATTTATTTTATCCAGTTTTCTGTCCCTTCCCTTCCCTTCCCTTCCCTTCCCTTCCCTTCCCTTCCCTTCCCTTCCCTTCCCTTCCCTTCCCTTCCCTTCCCTTCCCTTCCCTTCCCTTCCCTTCCCTTCCCTTCCCTTCCCTTCCCTTCCCTTCCCTTCCCTTCCCTTCCCTTCCTTTTTTTTTTTTCTTAGCTAAGGTTATACATTTATTTAATTTGTAATTGTACTAAAACATTGCTCTCACATACGTCGCTGAGGCCACAATGGCTAAGCAGATGCTGCCCATTTCACCTTGCAAAGACAATGACTTTTTATTGCCAAGACATCTACTCTCTCTCAGGCAAAACACGCAGCAGCAGATCACCAGAGTACCCTTAAAACCCCAAAGAGTAAATGATTGGGAGGAAACATCAGGCTGTCATTGGTGTAAACCATTTTTTGTTAAAAGGTTTTTAAACATTTATTTCCCATTAAAAATATATATCTATTGATTCTAATCCATTTTGATCAACAGCCTGTGTGGTAGATGAACTCTTTTGCACTGTTTTGTTAATTAATAAGTTACAATTTGTCAGAAAAATCAGTGAAATTTTTTTTTTTTTTAAAAAACTTGGGGAAATAAAAGGAAGATCCAGTCTGCAGTAAAACACAGTGGAGAATTAATGTGACTGCAAAATTTAATCAATCTCTTTCTAAGACTTTCTGACCCCGACTTTTTGAAAGCTTTAGTCATACTTGCAAATGCTGTAATGCTTTATTTCCCACTATGCTGAACTGTAAGAATGTCTTAGCTGAGTTTACCATCAATATCAAAAAATATCTACAGGTAAGTAACCTGATGCCAAGACCTATTTTTAATTCCTACAGAAGTCAAACAACAATGAAACTCGATACATTTCCAGGTACCCAAAAAAGTCAGTAGAAGAGCAAATGAAAACTATCAAAATTTGTGTTCTATATGGAATAAATAGACAGCAGAGACTAACACCTCCTCAACAACATATATGAGACAACAGTGTTGTGATTCATTAAAACACACTGTGTGTTTCATTCAATGAAGCGCTGAATTGGGGTTAAAATACTTGTGACCCACTTGAAAACATATGGACATTACTTTCTTAACTCAGACATCCAGTTTATGTTACAGTCTAAAAGTTCTCATCCTGTTTTAAGATCTGGCACATGACTTGTACAACGTTCTCTTCTGCATTCTTTTGGCAATTTTATGTGACCATTCTTCGTAACAGAGAGGGCTGCTTTTTGAAGGTTTTGAATTGACTGAGCACCTTTAATCTTCTGTTTCAAATTCTATAACTTTCCAGAAAGACACACTACTGTCATCTGTGTCACTTAACTGGCTTCCTCATGGTACTAATGCATTTACAGTTTGTTATCACAGTCCTAGTTTTTCTGTAACAATCATTGAAATAACTCAGGCATTCAATCCTGGCAAGCCACAGACTATTCCAACCTTTGAAATTCATAGATTTAGCAGCATAGTGTCAGATCATTTTTCATAACCCTTGTTTCCTTGTCAGCATGTCATAGCCAGTAAAGAGCTGCTAGATTAGTACAAATATATAAATCTTTTCTCAGCTTCACCTCACTGCTGTTTAATACTACTTTACTACACCACTGTGCTTACTAGCTTAAAATACCTTCTGTTTGGAGAAACACATATTTATTATTATTATTGGGGAGTTTTTGTGCAATTTCCCTGAGCGCAGGCTGACAGCTGCATAGCACTTTGTCATTTATCATTGTACACAAGATCTGTCAACTTGGGAAACAATTTCAATAAAAAAAATTCTGCATGAAATTACTTTGTGAGAGGAAAAAACCTGGCTTTTGTATGTGCAATTCTCTGTCGCTATTTATTTATTTATTTTTGTCTAGTTTTTTCTTTTTTTAATTTTGGCTGTGAAAGGTACTTAATGTACCAAAAACAATTTGTACAAGCATTATTTCACCAATTGAAAGTGTGTACGCCTTGCTGAGGTCTCCCTTATCTAACTGTTGCTAATACATTTTCATGCTGTGCTCTTATGGCTTCATTTTACAGTTGACGAGATCACCCACTCCATGCTGTGTTAGAAATGGGACCCTCGTCACTATAGTCCACAGAGTGCACTTAACATGTGAACAACAAACAACAAAAAGTTGCTGCTTTGAAACATCTTCATCCCTTTATCCCTTTGTTGTAAACTTAGCCTTGCTTTTATGGCTCACTTTAATAAACTAAAGCATAACAGCTATGTAAATCAGAAACCGCATACCTATCGAAAAGAGAGAGGATTTACTAACCTATAGATTCTGTTGAGTTAACCTCAGAATAGGTCAATAACACTCTTTAGATTCTTCTAAAATCTACAGCAGTCCTCCCCTGGTGACCTCATCCTCCTCAAAGCTTACAGTGGGAGAAATAATATTTCCTTTCCATGACACAGCATTTTTCTCCACTTCTGTTTAATTTCTTGTACATCATGCCCTGTAACAAGATCAGCATCTGAGGCCTGCAGTTAGTAAAACCAGCTGGGGCAATAATTGCTGTGAAATTATGTTTTGGACAGCTGAAAAGGAGGGATCAGTGTTACAGTCTTTTGTTTTCCACCCTGTCAGTTTTTTCTCCAGCTATGGATTTGTTGTCATCAGCGCCTGATGATTCTGCTGACACCCCATCAGAAAATGAATTTTTCACTCCCCACTTGATTGACTCCATTCATAGCATGTAACTCTGTCAAAAAGTGCCACTTTCAAGCTCACTCACTCATGTGTTTGCGTTTTTTACACCAACACTGGACAGACAGATAGACACATAAACCCATGAAAAATTCAGTAGCCGTATTTCCCCCATAATTTATAGTTCTTTATTGTCCTTGCAAAATGCTATGTATTCTTCTTTGAGTTTGCTTTAAATCACTTGATTTAAAAAATCTTTCGGAGGAGGGAGATTTTCAGATTCTGTACTTCATACATGAATTAAAGCATAGATGTTAAGTTTTTGCAGATTTCTTGATGAAACTAATATTCGAACGTATGCTATTAATGCCTCAGTTTCATATACTACTACTAATAAAAAGATGCTCCAGAGCCTTTCATAGGAGACTAGTTTCTGTTAAATTAACGTGACTGATGGCTTCAAAACTTGGTCCACAGAAATGACTCAGTAATGGTGTAAAAAATAATAATTGGGGGATGTTCTAGAGCCTGGATTATTCAGCCTCAATGATTTCATATTGCTCTCTGTGAGTCAGTGTTCATAGGGAGAGCTCTTGTTTCTGAGGAAACAGTCAGCCCTCAGTAGCTGTCACCGAATCCTGCATTAAAATGCACAAAACTGCCTACAGGCAACCTACTTCCGAGATGCAGAATCACAAACTTTTTCAAGTGTGAGCAGAATGTGCTTGCGTACCACAATGAACAGCATCACAAGACTTCATCCCTGTAGCAGGCACAAGTGTTTTAGAAATCACTTCATCATACAAGGAATAAAGTAGAGTAAGAATATTAAAAACATAAACAAAATAGTTTGTGGCAACACAAGGGCCACTAAGTATTGTTATTAAGATGCTGATAAAAATTAAGAGCTATTGGAAGAAAAGAACTATCAACAAGATGAAGAGAAAAATTGCCATTAACCAGACACTATTCATGAGACACCAGAAACAATGTTTTCAGGATCTGTTCTTATCCACACTTATACTGGTGTCAATAAGACGTGAATCAGTTGAAGTTAATGAAGTTATACAGGTGATAAAAGCTATTATACAAAAGCTATCATATCGATAAAAAGAAGAGCACACATAAGCTGCCCAGCACATCCCAGCCTCCGTCAACATGGCTTTGCATTTCACAGCAGTGAAGGCAAATTTTACAATTTACATATATATTCCACTAAATGATCTTATCACCAGCTTTAAGCAGGCTAGTAAGGGTAACCAAATATAAAATCAGCATATGCTGTCCTCAGAAAGTTGCTGGGCTTATGTAATTTGATGGTTTTCACAGTATTTTAATTTTAAAAGTGCAAGAAAAGTTGAGATAATGCAGAGGATGGCAATACAAAAACCACAATTTCAACCGATTTTAGATTTATCAGCAACAACAAAGGGGTTTCAAATGTATTTGCATTTGTATTTTCATTTTAATATAACTATCTTGACATGGATTTTTGTCTCCGGTACGTGACCATTTATTAGAACAACATCTTTTAGAAGAAGTTATGGTCATTTTGTTCTCAAAATAATTATTGCAAAGAATCTGTTAATTGATTTTTTTAATAGTAAAGTCTTATATCTTGAAGAAAATGGCAAGTTTATTGTTTTCTTTTTGCTTTAATCTCTGAGTTTTGATTCCAGCAGGCAAATTTTTTCATCCAAGTCAATTATAACTCTAAAACCAAATGAAATGTAATTACTTTTTTATTGACACATTAAAAGGAAATAAATAGTACAATCAGCAGTTATATGCTTTCCTCAAAGGTGTTGCTTTCATAAGCATTATGATTAGCTAACCAGATTCAAAGAAGTGGGATAAAGAGGTGGGAAGAAGACTGTGATGAGAGAATAGTAAGTCAGTGATTTCATACAAAAAAGAAGCATTTCTAACAAAATCTGATACAACAGCTCATTGAATTGAAACACATAGGGGAGTAAAACGGTTCTTACGAAATTTTACAAATCATTGCATTCCACCTTTACTTACAATATTCCATTGCTGTACAATTCTGCTGCCCACGGGCTTCATATTGTATCATTTTGGAGCAAAAAATTCTGCAGTCTTAATGAAACAGTCTCAATAAATGATACAACTGGACCTGCTGGCTTAAAAAATCATCTCTACATATGATACCACTGGACTTGCAGTCTCTGGGTAAAAGAAGGTCATCATAACTGAGCGGTCAATTTTATATGATGGACACTGAAAATTATTAGCCTTTTAAGAAATGATCTGTGAGAAAAAGCCAGTTGTTGATCTTGAAGAACTTTGATACATAGTACACTCATTTTTTTAACCAACCTTCTGGACAACTTTTTTTGCACTTTGACAGGTAGGCTTAAGTCCATGAAGAGGCTTTTACGATGGAAATAAAAAAGGAAGAGTCTTATAATGCTTAAATTGTCTCAACCAATTACTAAAAAGAAAAAAATAAATCCCACTTTTAATAACTAGAGACAAATGAGCACAGGAGGGTAAAACGTTGAAAAGTGAGGGACTGAAACATTTCCTCTGTCAGAGAAACAAAGAGACTTTAAAGGGAAAAAAAATCACAGATAAGGTAAAGCAATTATCAGTTATTTTAGGTAATAAAATGTCAGCAATGTCTTAGGAGGTTTTGATCAAAATGATGCCAGTGTCTCACAACACTTTGGATGAAGTTACAAACACACAGAGGAGCAATCAGACCATTTGATCCAAAAAATTACAGATCAAGAATCTGATACATAAAGGAGTCATTTGAAAAATGACTGTCTGGAGCTGGAGCAGAGTGTCTCACACACATTAATACCGTTGCTGTAAAAAGAAAGGGTAAGGAGAAGGAAGGACAAAAGAATGAAGAAATTACACCAACCACTCATTGACCTGAATGACAATAGTGGAAACTTCTATCACCATTATTTTTTACTTCAAAGTAAAATGCAGAAATGAAGAGTCATGATTAAACAAGGAAGTGAAAAAAGCAGAAAAGTTCTCTTTAGCAAGTCTACTTAAACTAGTGTTTTTTTCTTGCCTATTATTTATTACAATCCAAGTGTACAACCCAGTGTCACCCCACTCAGGTGGAAATGTGAGGATGTGGGCTATTTAATATAGTGAATTTGCCTAATGTAGCACAATTACAGAAACATGCTGAGTAACTTTGGTCTGATTCCTTGGTAAAGAATTCTTTATGGAATGCCTACAAGGCACACATGTGCCTCATTACCCGAATCGAATTTTTGCCATGTTGATTTGAAGGACAAAATAGGCTTAAGAGATTCGACTTCCATAATTACAAAGAACACAAAGAAGACACATTAAAAACTGTAAGAAAAACTCAAAAACCTGCCACACTGCAACAGGAGGACAAAAAATACAAGGCTAGCTCTAACTTTGCACCTAGGAGCCTCTATATAGCAAACAATTCCATTTTGTTAACAAGCCACAAGCGTACACTTAAGAAGCAGGTGAACAAATGTAATTGTGAGAAGTACAATGATGCTTCTGAGTCTAAATTGTGTTCCTCCCAAGGCACATGTGTTCATCTATTGCATAGTATTTTTGTGTGTGGTTTTATTTTTCCCCTCTATTTTAAAACAAGTAAACAGCTTTTCCCTTAATGACCGCAAAGAGGTAAAGGTTTACAGATTCCTTTTCAAATCTGTCACATCTCCGTTTCTGTATTATTGAAATAAAGCAGTCATAGGCTTTCTCTCCCTCTCTCCCTCTCCGTATTCCTGGCTTCGCTCTGGCCTGAGAGGTCAATACAGACTAAAGGCCATTAATATCTGATAGCTGCGAAGGACTTGTATTAAACACTGATACTCACATTATGATCTCTGGTGACTAGGTTTCCATATCAGAAAAACACCATTAGAGTTATCAGCAGCTGGCACAGTTTTAACCTCAGCAGAGGCCAAGAAACAAACAAACAGAGACTGAAATACCCCATCATCTCTAGAAGCAGTTACTTCTACTCTGAGCGCAGGTAGATTGGTGAGGTACCAGGGGGTAAATCTGCCCTCTGTCTGCTCCTGCCATACCCATTCCTTGCATAGAGAGAGACAGATGTAACCTCCATGACTGACAATCTGACCACTGTGACTAGTTTTTCATTCAGTTTATTTGCTCTTAAGCCTTCTTTGCAGACCACTTTTATACTAGAGAATCAAATACGCTGGATAGCAACCCAGGTGTTCAGACAGCTTGAAAGGTAAGGCTGTACTGAAATTGGTACTGAAAGCAGGACTTTTAACCTTTCACACTTTGATGACTGAATTTAGACTCCACGTGTAGAACTCTCACTTTTCAGGGGACAATTTCATTCTCAGTAATTTATGTATGTCTTGTATGGGAGAAGATTCACACACTGTGGCAGCACAAACATTTAAAGTGAGTGCTTCAAAAATCCCCCACGATTATACCACTTCAGCCTCCAGCGGCTGACCCATATTTAACATCTCGGATGCAGATGGCTTTTGTGATTTGAGCCTTAACAGGCAAAAACTGATTCAGAGCGGCAGAGAAACGGCAGTGGACTGCTAAGGACTTCTAGTCGCTTCCCTTCCCAAATACTGCCAGGTGCACTAAGGCGATGTCAAAAACACCACTTTGAGGAAACACGTGGATGGGGAAGAGTGAGAAGGAGAAATGACCTGTGCAAGCGTATGTTTGACTACATAATGAGCAGGCCAAATACCACTGCTTCACCTGCCCTGGTGCAACGAGCAGCACTGCTGGAGGGAAGCCTCCAAGCCTCAGTGTTTCCCTCCATTCACAAGTTGCTCTCCTTCACAATACGGTATACAGTCTGAACTTGAACCACACACTTTCTCCTCTGAAAACAGCCCACTTAAGGGTGTCATCACTGGATGTGTGTCTGTGGCTAACTGGTTTTTAAAACTGTCAGAGTCTACCTTGTCTGCGGGTGTCAGGATTATGATGTAATAAAGGTACATAAGGAGAGTTTTGTCTCTCTGGTGAATCTGGATTTAATTGATCATTCCTGTATTTTTAGCAGTGGTATTAACTCAAAGGGTATAAACATTGAAGGAAAGCATGTAGCATCCATGCAACCGAGAGTCTTAATTCAAATTGCAGTCATTGTCACCTTAAATATTAAAGAAAGCTTAATAAGAAAGACTTAGCACTAATCACATGCGGAGTCAATGCTACTGTACTTTCTTGTTGCTGGTTGCCTGGAAAAGAATGTAAGTTTTGATTATGCTAAATCCTTATATGCAACGAAGAAAGGAAAAGACCTGAACATTTTATTTAAACAAGCTTCCACGTACCCATCTCCTGCATTTTTACTCCCCATCCTGCCCTCAGAAGGTAAAAATAAATTGCTGGAGTCTTTGCAGACCATGAGTACTTGCTGATGGAGCGGCACCTGAAATCAGAAAAAATAATCTTCTTTACGTCTCTGTTGACTGGGAAATCATTTGTATATACGTGGTACAAATCACTATCTCCACCAACTGCTTGATATGGAAAGAAGAAAATGACGCTAGCAATGTATGACCCTGAGAGTAGAGGAATTGTAGCTATTTACATCAGTTGTCAGCAACCTGCTGCTTGTTTGCGGTGTTGCTGCATGGATATAGATAACCTCTCTGAAACATTAGCTGAGACAAAGCAAGTAATTCTTTGTTGACACATTGTCAGTTTCTAATTTGTTCTCAAACTGTGAGGTAAATCCTCCATCTCCACTGGAAAAAGGACCACTCTATCTCGCATCAGGCTTTCTGCCCTTTTCACTTTCTATTCTCAGCTGGAAATGTAGTCGAAAAGGAGTTTCCTGCCCGGAAACTGATAAAACATACCAACAAAATTATCTGGAGAGTTTAACCTTAGCTGTGGTCCCTTTACATCACCCTGAATAAAAACACAGAGCAATGCAGAAAGAAAACTGTGATCCTTATTTGTGCAGCATCAGAAATTAGGAGGGCTGCAGTTGCAAGGGACAGAGGTTATCCTTTGCACTCGGAAAATGTGGCTTTAGCTACAGAAATAAATGCCTCGGAGCTAGGTCTTGGTGAGTGAAAATGAAAAGCTGAGAAACAAAACCAGACTGATGGCTTTTCATGAAACATCATTATGTCAAGAAGAAATGGCGAACGCTGTGGCGAGGACTTCATCCTCTTTCCAGTCCTACTTCTTGGTGCCTTTGAGGAGCCCTCACTAAGAATACAGTAAAATGCGATGTGCTAGGAATTTCCTTGCAGAGAGATTGACCTGATTACATTTCACTGGGCATAGGAGCTCATTCTTCTTTCTGACTGCTGCTCGGATATAAGACTGACAGCTGGACTCCATCACTTGGATTAATGGGTTAAAAGATGACATCTTTTTAGTATTTTGGACTTTATTTTCTTTATCAGCTTGACTTTCATGCTCAGAGTGCTCTTGCCACAATATTCTTTTAAAAGTACACTTGTCAGGGTCCATTTGCTACTAGCTACCTTGATGGTGACATCAGCAATGGCTGAGGTTTACCTTTTGACCTTAGAGAGGCAGCAGATGGGCCCAGTAATAAATCCCGATTATTAGTGAAGAAGCCAATAGCTTGGAAAGACAGAAATAAAAGTCAGGCAGTTTTACACTGCAGTTCTTGTTATCTGCTTTGATATGGAGTTGTGGGCTGTGTCAGGGGCGATGATGAGCAGCCTGGGCTGCCTGCGGCCCTCCACTCCCGGGCAGGCAGTGCGTGCCATGCTGCCGGCCTTCTCTTCCTGCCCTCCCTTCCTCCTCGCCTCCTCCCTCAGCAGCCCAAACTGCCTCCCCACCCCGAGTCCATTTATGCTTTTGAGTCTGTGATTTAAAAGCAGCAGGTGGAAGGGTGAGAGCCCTCAGGGTAGCCAAGGGGCAGCCGGAGCTGGGCCGTTCTCCGCAGGCTGCTGTGGTAATGGCTGACATGTGTCATGCAGGCCCTCGAGGAGGGTGCAAGGGCCTGGGAAGAGGCCTCAGCACAGCCCGAGTTTGGCGAAGGACAAGGGAACTCTGCCATGATGTTTTAACAGCATTTAAAAAAATAATAATAAAAAATAAAACCAATGGTGCAGTCTCCTACAGTGTCGATTTTGTGTTCAAGATGTTGGGGTTTGCAGGCAGTGCGTTTGGGCCGGCCAGTGGCCAAGGACCGGCAGCAGTTACATACAATGCCGTGGTTCAGTCTTGGTTACGGAAAATGTGTTTTTAGCCAAAGCAGTACACTGCGTGGTTCAGCTCAGGCAAATATTTTCCATTTTTGCAATAAAGGTGTTCATGTTTTAATCTTGGATGGTTGGGTTTTTTCCCCCCAATGAGTACAGTTTGATGGGAGAATTTTCTTAATTCTTTTTAGGCGCATTATGTAGTTTATATACTCAAATTGTGCAGCAAAATTCTTGGTAAATTGTGGCTTTGCACAAGTAAAGACTGTAAGATTTTGCTTTATACAGACACAAAAAGCTTCCTGTAATAGCTCAACTGCATAAGCCAAACTTCCAAGATCCCATTGTTACCTGCATGTACTTACACCTTGGATATGCACTTGGAGAATGATGAAGTAATTGTTATTTTATTTAACTATTAGGCATAAACCACCTAAGAATAATACACATTAAGAATTTTTATCTGAAATTTCTACAGTTTTTGTCATTTTAACTTTTTTTTTTCTAGGAAAGGTGACAAGGCAAAAAATCTTTACCGTCTTTGCCTTAAGTCTGTGTTGGAAAAGAAAGAGTAAAATAAGTAATTTTCTCTTCTCCTCACACCAAGTTTTTGTTCATGCTTTGAAACATTTGAAGTTTTCCATTCAGTGCTGTTTTCTCAATAAATATAGAAAATGTCTTTGAAAAAAAGAAAAGATTAATTTATAGAGGGGGTCCAGCGCTGCTCCTTTTATGTCTGTGAGCAGTCCCATTTAATTTACTTAAAGTAATGTAAACAGATTAAACCTTTTAAATGAAATCAAAGAAAATTTCACATTTTTCCTATCTTAAAAGGTTTCCAATTCTTTTACTAGTAGGAATGACTGTACTTTTTCCTGGCTTAATTTGCAAACTATTATTAAACTACTGGGTTTGTTGCAAGTGATTTCCAAATAAACATTGATTTTTTGCTTTCCAACAAATCAGTCATTTAAAATTCCAGTGAGTTATCAAGCAATTCCTTCTCCAAAAAGGTATACGCAACAATTAGGACATTTTTGATGGAGAAAAGTTCTATGATTCTTTTCCAAAAATGGGAATCCCTTCTGAGGTGGAAAAAAGACTGTGGCTTTTTAAAAAATAATTTTCATAAATGTTATTCATTTACCTGAGTAGAATTTTTTCTGTGAAAATATTTGGTAGCAAATCTAAAATAGGTAGTTTTAGATGCAATGCTACAAGCTTTGTTAACAGAAGTACCAGAAAAGTCAATTTAAGATGCCATTTTCTATCTCTATATAATGTAAATGAAGAATACACATAGGAATTGGGCCCTTAATTTGTATAACAACAGACACAAGCTTACTGCAAAATTATTAACGGCTAGTGGTTTTACTTCATCAGTTGTTAGTTATATCAATCATTTCCTTGCCAGCATGGAAACAGAAGCTCTACTGTTTTGGAGAAGAAAGTGTATGTGTATGTTGTGTGTGTTCCATATAAATTACCCAGGTGTTTTAATACATCCAGGTGGTTTTTTATTCCTTTTGGAAAAACAGAAAGGAAACAACCCAAGGGCTAATGTTCTAATTATCAGTGGTTGTGCAAGCCTCCAAAAAGCATGTATTCTATAACCCCTGGAAAAATTCTGACATGTTATAAACTGGCTAAATTAGCTTAAATCAGTAAACAAACAAATTGGTGCCAGCACAATAGTACAATAATGTAGTGCATACTAAGTGACTTATTTTCCTAATGCCAAAAATAGCTATATAAAGCAATGCTAAATAGCCTTGATTTTTCTTTATATAATTTGAGTTAGAAGTTTTATAAAGTCCTAATTCCTGACCTTTAAAGAAGAATGGTAGAACATCTAATTTCTCAGAGATTTCTGGGAAATTCTTTTTTGATATTGACTTACAGCCCAAATCATATATGATTCAAAATATTAAAAACAAAAGAAATTTCATTCAACTACTATGCTAACTCTGGAAGCTTGGGTGCATGATTTTTTTTAGCTTAGTGTTGAAACAGGAAGCCAAATTTTTCTCGAGGGCAGATCATATTAGGCTAAACAGAGTAATATTGAAATAGTCTTGCCTATGTAGGAGAAGATACAAAAGCATGTAGGGGAAGAGCATAAAAAACTGTAAGGAAACGTAAGACACTCCACAGTGGGTTTTGGAATCAATGATAGGGGCATCAAAATGTAATGAAAAAGCATAATGTTTACTCTTTTAATTCCTGATGGCTGTTTATCTGCTTTTCTATTCTGTATTGGAAGATACTGTGAATATGTGAATTTTCTCTATGAACAACAGATGATACCCTACGTAAATTAATGGCTGTCCCTGCCTGATTGCAGAAGCATGGGAAGAAAGTTGCAGGAGCCATTCCTTTCATTGTTGCGTGTAGTATTTTTTGCAGTCCCAGGGTGTATAAGTATATAATTATTTATGATTCTGGTAATAGACTTTGGTAGTAACCTCTCTAGGTGTGAATATACTGTATACTCTGTATACAGAATCTATCATGTGTTTAGGAAATAGAACTGAATTCAGTTTTGAGTTTTGCAGTGTACCACATACTGTAACTTCTTGAATTTTTAGTTATTGACAGTTTTTAAGCCAAAATCTTTATATACTGACTCTCTTGTGTAGGTAAAATCTTTACACCTTCATTTTTCTTTTATGATCCCATAATGACATCTAAGCCATCAGAATGTTATATACATCCTTTTACCTTTTTTTTTGACAACTCAATGTGTTGATATTAATATCTGTACTGGATACAGATCGTCACATGTAGGCATTAATATGAAATCAAAACAGCATGCCTCACGTACTTACCTCTTTCCAAATTAAAAATGCTCTTCACAGGTGACATTGAAGTTTTTAATCTTTGAAAATTGCACAGACACATGCACAGACACAGAGCTGTGTAAGAAAAGATGTATATTACTGAATACCTTGTTTTCTGCTTCTGTCAATAATATGCCTATTTTGACCAGTCAATGGTACTGGAAGCTGCATATTTGCTGACAAAAAGTGAACTAGACCTATTCACATGAATTTGTGCTTCAAATGAGAAACACTTTGTTTAAAGTGTTGTGTTCTTTCCTGTCTGCATTTAGCTATACTAACGTATTTCTCCATGTGAAACTGAATAATTAATTGTCCCAATGGTGCCATCAGGAAAGTGTTTTCAATTGCTGTTTCTGGAGACTCCATTGCTACTCAGCTCCCACAAATATGTCGATAAACGTACATGGTTGACTACAACAGAATATATTTCTTTTACACACTTCACAGTCTTTTTCTGAGAATATAAGAGACCTGGATATGTAAACTGCTGGTGTTCTTTGTGCAGTAACAGAGCCTTTAAGTCTGAACTGTTGCTTTTCTAGACTGTGATCAATACACTGAGAAAGGAAAATACTACCGGTAGCCTTACTAAAACTCATTTGCACCTAAAAGGAACTCTAATAACGTAAACAACATTTGTTGATCTTGGTAAAAAGCACACATACAGCTGCCATTTTGTCTATCTTTTTTTTTGAGGAGCAGAGATTTCTTTTAGTTGCTGCTTTGCAGAATCATGGTTGATGACCTTTTCTGAGGGAACATCCCATATATTTATTGCAATTGACCTCCTCACAAATTAATCAGGATTTATATACAGACATTTTTCATCATAATTATTCAACATGCAGATTTGTGTCTTTTCTGTGGTAGCTTCACACACATATACAACATGCAGCACAGCTACGATCATGAGTAGTTTATCCTGGTTTTCCCTTGTCTTACTAAAGGCTGTTATGAATGCCAAAAGGGAGTCTATCCACCTCTAACAGAGTATTAAACTCCATTAGGAATTAGCCATCTGTATTCAGTCTGCTGCGTGGAACCCACATTAGGAATCCAGAGAAATGGCTCCACACCACATAAAAAAGCAGTGCTCTTGTTATAGGATCTTGTTATGGGAATATGATCTTGTTATGGGCACAGCAATCACATATCTTCTGGGATCTGGCCAAGATTACTATACATCTGACCCTATTTCATAGCATACTATTTTGCAGGTCAAAGTTCTCTGGTCTTGATGTGCCACTGAGATGGTGCAATCTATACTACTGGTTCAGTAACAATGCTCCATTATAATAATCACATCTTCTAACTTCCTTGGATGTCTCTCATATCCTTTCAGCACTCAAGGCCATTGACCATCACTGGTTTTTGTTGTACGTAAGCAAATTTGCTTCTCATTGTCATTATTATTTTGATCCATTCATGCTTGGGAGGCCAAGTGAAAAGTGAATTTTTACTTCTGAGTTTATTTTCATGTTAAACATCTGTCAGATTTCCTACTTTTTCACAGTATACAGCACATCCACTGGCCTTCATCCATGAACAGTTTTTGATGATGGGTTTTGAGAGACACATAGAGACACACAGAGGTTTCTTTTTCTATGTTTCATCTATTGTGTTCTATTTAAGTGTAACTTGACAGATTTTCTGATGAGGTGACAGATGACTTTTGCAGGGAGAGATGGGAAAGATTCCCACCCTCCCCTTTTGTTTTGAGAAATCCGATAGCTGGTATTCCAAACTAGGCAAGTTCAAATTAAAAGGCATGCAAATATTTTTAACAGGGAGAAGAGGTGATCTTTGGGATAACTGTAAAACTGACATGACTATTGTAGATTCTCTCTCAGTGTACAATAACCATACTTGCTTGAATTATGAAGAATTTTGCACAACTTAATACATAAAATTGGTGACATGCATTCAATAACCTGATATTTATATTACATATGTCGTATTTTGCCGTGTTTGATTGTCCCTCTCTATTTATGCTTATGATCCACCTGCTAAAATGCATCAGGTAATTCTTTTTGTAAGTGCACTTTGCTACTCTATGCACTATCTCTTCCTAGAGATGTAATTTAGCCATTGTGTATGTTCTGCTATACCCATCATTTTAGAAAAATCACTTGTATTTATCAGATTGCAGAGTCTTTTGTTAAATCAACACAAAATGTTATCCTCTTCTTCAGTCATCGCAATTACACCACTACATGCAGAATTATTAATTCACAGCTTTAGCTCACAAACTGCCTTACTTCTTCCCACAGACTAGCGATTCTTGCATACTACGCAGAGACCATCATATAATCCACAATCTTCTGATTGCTTTCCATTTTCTGGTGGAAATTAAATTTTCCAACATTTGCTCCTTGTATGTTCAAGGCAGACACTTCTTTATATAGCGAGTAACTCAGTTTTCTGTTTCCTTAATTTAGGTCTGCTGTAGTGTAGTATTGAAAATTCATTCTGAATGCAACAAAAATCACAATTTTTCTTAAAGAAAAATACGATATTAAAAAACCTCATTGTTCAGTTCAAAAGGGATGAAAAAGTCAGAATTGAAGTGTAAAGAAGTATGTAAAGATGCAAGTCTTAAGGCTCAAAATATCAGTATTAAAAATAAGGATGTGTGTTAATTCAGAATCAAGCTTTGGAGGATGACTCCAACTAAAACCAAATGCTTAGGTGATGAAACTCAAATGATGATATTTTTTCATAAGTCACATTCATCTGTGACTCGAAAATAAGCTCTGACTAGTGTTTGCATTATCTCAATTATTTTGCAAGCTTCAGGTTTACCTGTTTCATGTTAGCTAGATTCCAGATCAGTTAAAGATTGGCAGTTGAATTAGTCTCTTTTATCATGGACTGGATGACTGAGTCAGTTCTTTTTTTGACTGCAAACTTTAGTTTTCCTAAATCAATCTACATTATTTATGTTTCAAAGATACCTGTTTTCTGCTGTTTGAAAGTTAGCTTCCGTGACATGTCCCTGTGTTGCAGAGAGCCTGCAACAGTAGTAGCACAGACAGACATCATTTCTAACCCTATTCTTCTAACTTTCAAATCTAAGACAATCCCCATAAATGGCAATATAAAAAAGGTAAAACAATTTTCAATGGCATGTGCAAGACAAAGGACTTCTTCAAATAAGGTTAAATTGTTTGGTGATTGAACTAGCCACTGAAACTGAATAACAAAGTGGAAATCATGAAAATAATAATGTCATGTGTTCTACCCTTGTTTCTTGGCTATGTCAGACAAGCTACATGCAGGAGAGCTGGTCTTTAGGATGCTTAGGTACTCCTAACTACATTTACACCCAAAAATGCCATGAACATTTTCCAACAACTATGAACTATGAATATGCCAGCGTTGTTCTCATGCTATTAAAAATGAAACACAATAAATATTATCTAACAGACGGAGGGAGAAATTTCCCCAGAATAGAACGCAACAAAATGTCAGCTCTATTTGTACAAGAACTTTAATTTTCAACTAAGCAATCCCATGTACTAGGAAAAGAAAATCTTTTCAATTTGGAGGACTTTGACAAATATTAATATATCACAGTTGCAATGGGATTCATTTGTGCTGTGGAATCCAAGAGGTCAGTACATCTGTAAAGACTTATAGTACTTAAGAGATGATCGTACAAGACATATGGTTTAATCATGATGTATTTAAGCCTTTTTTATCTGCTTAGGAATTCAATGTTTTTCTTTCTCTAATTTAAGAAACCATTTGCTATTCCTCTCAACAACCAAAAAAGTATTAATACAGCAACCACAGTGTATTAAAAATGGACTCAGAAAAAACAAAGTTACATAACTACAATTGATTACAACTTTGGTTAAAATATAGATATAATGATTTCAGTGTTAATCCTTATATGCTTGACATCACACTATAAATTGTTATATATGGGTGGATTTCCTATAGAATCTCATTTATAGCACAGTAAATCCTCAGAGGAAGATAATGAAAATGCGGAAGGACCCTGTGATTTATATCTCAGCATTAATATGTTTATGTCACTAAAGCTACCTTCTAAAAGCAGTTTATTTTGCTAAAACTAAGTCCTCCCAATAATGGTCATAACCATTGTTTTATTTTTAGAATGCTAACACATGCATACCCAGTGTTGCATGAACCATGGTGGAAAAAGCCTGCCAGGGTTTTAGGTATCTGCTATTGCCAACTTGCCCTTCATTGTTGCAAGAGTGCATATGCTCCCCCATCCTCATCGACGGCCAGCCACTGGCAAAAGAATGTGGTAATCGCAAGTTGTAAAATTATTCCCTGTGCCAAAACCATGAGAAACTTTCTGCATAGAAGTATCTAATCCAAAGAGATTGTAGGTGTGTCACATAGCAGCTATTCAAGGCGGGCTGCTTGTGGTACGATTTGGAATTGAATGCTCAAGTCTGTAAGCACAGGTCAAGTGTACAGGCAGTTACATTAAACAGACTATTGAACTGGAGCGTGGCTAGAGCAGCACCACGGGGTAATATGACTCTCTTCTGTAAACTCAGCCACCAAGTGTCATCTTTCAGGAATGCGTCTCTTTTTTGTGTTCTCCTCCGTCTTATTAAAGTATTTAACAAAAACAAAGTATCCAAATACTTGTATGTCATCTATCTGTCAGTAGAACAGACTGTAAAGAGCACAGCACAGGACATGAAATATGAAATAATTCATTCTATCACCCAAATAAGAGCTGGCAATATTAAAGGTTATTAGATAATTAAAAAAATTCCTAAAATTAAAAGTTATTAGACAGTTCTGCTCATAGATTATCTGATTATGGACTAGAAAAAAAAATGCAAATTAAAAGTTAATTCAGGAGTTTTAGCTTGCACAGTCTTAAACATAGGGTTTAGTTTTTAATAATAATCAAGCCTAAGAACAAACCAAGGCAAAAAAGATATAAGCTTGGTACAGAACACCCATATGTTAATTCATAGCATAGACAGAAAGATGCAGTTTAATTTTACCTCGTTCAGGCAGTTCCTCTCAAGTATGCTAGGATATATTTTATCAATTAACAGGATGAATTTTCATATTGTTCATTAACATATGTTGAAAACATATCCTTTTCTGAAGTAAGACATATTATCTATAATACATATAAAAGTTTAAAAGCTGTCGTTAAAAAATGAGACTAGGCTTCTGAAATCTGTAGTTCAAGCTCTGTGTATAACCATGCCCAATAGCATATTTCTAGCACTATGATGCATCTCAAAAAAGATTAAAGTCAGACGGATGGGAAGCATTTTATAGCAGGAATCTAGTGGCAGTGAAGCCTACAAAAGGGAATAATTTAGTAGTTTATTAATCAGAAACTTTTAGAGCACGATATATTCCTCAGCTGGGTTCCTAATCAAGGATGAACTCTGACAGAATCTGAACTTTCTGGTTTTGGATTGAGCTGGAAAAGACAAGAATTTGATTTGGCAGATGGGATCATTCAAAAATACCGTGAGGCACCTAGTTGGAAGCTGCTCTGGATAACACTCTACTAGTTCTTCTTGAGAAAGTACACTGAGCTTGTAAGACAGGATGTGAATTTTTAAGCAGCAGTATCTCACGCACCATTACAAGTAATTAAGGATAAAAATAACCATATTTGTTTTCTAAAAAAACCTGTTGTGTTCAGTGAAGACACCAGCCTACTTTCCTTAAATGAGTAAATATTAATTCTAGGTGAAATGTACACTTATCCCGAAGGCTAAAATTGGGCCCTGAAATAATATGTGATAGCTTATTATTTATGCTCAGAATTAATGCTGTTGTCTACTCAAAAAGATCCTGTAGCATTTTCTTTGCAGATATCTCCCACATAGGGGCTGTGGTAGAACCTCATGTGATACTGCCAGTGCTCTGAGTCTGCTATATGTGGATTTGGATAGACAAAATATTTATACCTAATAATTAGTATCTATAACAGTCAGCATCACAGAATCATAATGGACTCGGGAACAAAAAAAATGAAATTACAGTCTTATTTGAGCAGAACATGAAACGGTGCACCAATACTTTCTTTAGCTACATCATATTTTATTATGCTTAAGTTTTCCTTCTTGGGTTTTATATCGACCAATTGCTTTGAAACAGGTTTTATTGGAATCTTGCTTTTTAATTAGATTGCATGCTGGTACTAAGCAGACATTGTTTTCATTAATAACAAGTGCTGTCATGGTCATATAAGAGATTTTTTTAATCAAAAAAACCCTGGTCATTTTATGTACAGATTATCAGCAGCTAGACACTGTTTACTTCCAGTGACTGCGGTATGTTTATGTATGTCTACCTCATCAATTAGAAACAAATAGCCCAGAAAGGATGTACTCTTAGCATCTAAGTAAATAATGGAGATGGATAAATGAAAGTTACTAAATCAAGATGAAATACATTTCTAAAGCTGTGTCAGCTGTGCTTTCAGGCCAAAGGAAAACAAAATTGATCACCTGGTCACAATCCAAGGTCAAAGGTCTGAAACAGAGACTGCTGACACTTAGGTAAATGACACGTTTAAAATAATAGGATAAGAAAAATTTTCATCTAAAAGGGCAAAGAAGCAAGGAATATATGTATATAGAGCAGAGTGGTATTGAGAATGATGTAAAGACTTGCTATTTTATTTTCTTGTTATGAAATAATTTGGGATGAAAATCCATCTGAAATCAACAGAAAACTTTCACCGATTCAAGAAGATCCAGGTTTCATAACAGATGTCTAAATATGTTCTGTACTCCAGTAGTGAAAGGAAAAATCAACCTCAAAATATTAATTTTCTTTCCTCTACTTTGGTTCTTTTTTCTTAAAGTGTTGGGAGCAGCATGGTCTGAAGACTCTTTATCAATAAATAATCCTAAAATGTTTGCAAAATATTAAGAATAAAATAATCTGTACAACCATGTTTCCTCTCATGAAATTAGGGAAAACCAGTAAGAACGGAAAATCAGTCTTGCAGAAAACTCTACTCCGTGGAAGTTTGTTTGTTTTATACTTCATAAATGCGTAAGACTCAACTCTGTTTGGGGGAGTTTTAGTAATATCACAGCAAAGTTTTACAGAGGGGATGGCGTGCAAATCAGAGCCACAGAGATGGGGTTTTCCAAGGACTTTTCCACTGGATAAATTATTTTCTTTAGGGCAAGGTCTATTTGATGAGGTATCAATTTAGTCTGGTAAAAACTAAAATTGTATCGGTACTGTAGCAAAACAGGCAAAATAGATCTTATTTCCAGAAGAAATCAGGGAGCATCAGATAAACAATCTTTTCCTCAGGATTAACTAAGAATTATACTTCTGACTCAAGTTTTGATTACAGCATACTCAGATAACAGTGCAAATTCCAGATGAAATGCTGATAGAAATGAGGTTGTCAGCAGTCTAACTAACAATCGATGCTTTCACTCAGCCAAAGGGATATCATTATAATTATTAATTATTTCATTTTTATTGGCACCTTAATCCAGATATAGCAAAGTGACTGCATTTTCGGAAACTGTTACTTTTCAGTGTAAAATGGTTACTGCATCACCTCCTGTCGGAATAAAACATCCCTATTGTGTATGAAAGATTCATCACCCAGCTGAGCTAGAATTCCCTGTTTGCTCTGAAATTCTGGTCTCCTACATGACAGCAAAATTTGCGAAGTCCCATCTCCAGGTTGCCCTGCCATTTATTAAATATTTTAGCCAGAAAGAAACATTAAGAAGGCCGACAGACTAGGAACACAATTGAAAAACCTCTAAGAAAGGAAATATCTTATTAATTCATTAAGTCAAACTGCTTGTATCTACACTTGTATGACTAGAATTATGGTTCATTAACTTCATTTCTTTATATGAGTTAATTAGCTCAGAGGAGGCCAGAAATTAATTACCAGCTTATATAGTTTGTGCAGAATGGCATTCTGTTTATTTAGTTTCTCCTATTAACTTTTAATCTCTTCAAACAATAAAAGAGGTAATTAGTATTTTATAAACAAAAATGAACGCAACAAAGGCAAATAATTTGCCAAATAGTGAGGCTCCTGTGTGGAACCTGATAGTTGTGTGGTTCAAGTTACAGACCTTTTCACTGTTAAGTATAAGAAAAAGGAGATTGAAAATGTAGGTAGTCTTAAGGCAGGGCCATGCAATCCATCATTAAAGAAGAGCTACCTACTAATACCTTGCAGAGCAGAAAAACGAGCCTTAAAATGTTTCCAGCTGTTTGAAAATAATTGCCCATGTATTCAGCTACAGTAACAGTTGTAGCTAGCTTTACTAACCTACAGGAACAGAGTGATACAAAACCGGAAAACAAAGAGAGATGTAGTTCATTTAAGTAAAAAAAGACATACCAAAACATCTGAATGTACATATAAGCATATAAATTAGTGTACTCTTAATGCATACTATATGATTGTGATACAAAGTAAAGTCAACAGTGTCTTTAGTGTATAAGCAGGGTGAGTTTCTGCACTAACTATATCTGTTTAACAACTTATAAGAAAACCTTGTATGTTGGTAACCTATATTGACCTTTTCTTCATTGTTTTCCTTCGCAGCGACTGCATATGTGATATTCTTCGTAATTTTTTGGTAATTTTAATATGTACATGGTAAAAGTACAAAGATACAGCACAGTGCAGATATTCATCACCATATCTTTTGTGTACCTGAGTAAATAAACGCAAATATGTGTCAAGCATGTTACAGAGGAAATATTTCAGGAAATTCTTGATGAGTGTTTAAGATTTTTATTAGGACTCTTTATTCACTTCCCTGCATCTGCAAAACCAGGTGCCTTTGTCCAACTCTGCAAAACCCGGAGAGAGTCATAAAAGCTCTCGCTAAAAAATCTAAAACCACCATGAAGTCAAAGTCTGTAATCTTGAGACATTCACAGACTAAAAAAACCTTGTGGGTCTCATTGAATAACGAGTCCATGCCCTTCCCACCAGTATCCATTTAAAGTTCAAGTTAAAGCCTGCTATACCTGATACTGTAAGACTGAGACCTGCTAATGTTTAGGTGTACAGGAAAGCTATCAGTAATGTTATAATCTTACCCTGTCTTAGCCTTTGGCTGTGTGCAATTTGTGGAAGCAAAAGATAAAATATTGTGGGGTTTAGAAGTTACAGCAAGGGAAATGTTTAAGATAGATAGATTATTTAAGATCACTTGACTTTAAGCACGTAAAAGTTAGGAACTCAGTCTAAGAAATTAGTTGTCTAGACTACCTCATTATTAACTACAGAGAGACTGGCACTTCCAAAAAGTGATTCATCACATCTAAATATAAACGTCTAAGATGAGTCACTCTGTGAAGGTTTTCTGCTGAACAGAGAGAAAGACTAAATGACTAACTTAGAACTAGCAGATATCTACTTAGGTGGTTAAGCTTAACTAAGATAAATTTTAAGTTTACTCGTAACTCTTGTAATGATTCCTTAATTTTCCTTAATTCCTTAAGTAGCCTGCTTGAGGCTTCTTGAAGGGTAGGGCGAGTCTCAAAATACATTGACTGTAAGACACCGACTAGACATTGTTATGATATGGTTCTATAATTCATCATTTACCTATAAAATTAACAGCCCCTCCATACAGAGAAGCCAGATAGCTGGTTTGGAGTAAGGAAGGAAAAGATATAATGCGTACATTAATTATTTACCAGTATGGCTTAATTGCTTGATTTTTGCTAGAATAAAATAATATTCATTAAAATATTAATAAAATGGCATCCTGTACAGTCTCTAAATGGTGAGCACTAAAACCAGAATACCGTATCTAGAGGTGTTTGCCTGGTGTGATAAAACCAACATAAGAAAGTTTTGTCAGAGTTGCTCAAATCTGAAGCAACACAGCACAGGTCTTCCTTGTGCACAGAGGGGTAAATCTAGGGTCTGCTGAAGTCAACAGAAAAACTCTTACTGACTGCAGAGACAAGGATTTCCCCCACGTTTTACTTCAGAGCTCTTTCAGACTTCTTTTTTGTCTAAGCTAAAAGATAGAAGTGTCCTTTCTCCTACTGGGTCTCTTTATCAGGTCAGCACGTGATATAAATGGAGAAACATTTGAAACAGATCATAGAAATCTTCTGCTAGAATTAAAAAAACCTCCTCCTTTAAGTGACAGAAAGATAATATGTAATAAACTTTATCGTTGTATAACTCTAAGAAAAAAAAGCCACAATAATTAATGCCATTTTGAAGGCTGTGGCAACAAAGGACGAGACTGTAAATTTCTCCAACACGTTAGAGACTTTGAAAAGTGAAGGAATTAGAAAGGATTTCAAGGCATTCAGTGAGTCCTGAAGCTGATTGTATCAATGCTTCATCAATGAAACAAAATATTTCCCACTATCTGTTCAGGGTACACAAAGGTCTTCACTGGAATTGTTTAAATCATCACAATTAATTTTAGCCTCTGACAAAGAATAGAATTTTCCTTTCCCTGGCTGTCTTGTATTTTATCCTGCTTTTGTTTTAAAATCCTCTTGATGTGAAACAGCTGCCATCTTCAACCTGATTAACAGATAGGCATGGGTTCTTTATTGCCAGCATTAGCTTTACAGCACAAATCACACGGCTTCAAAAGGCTGGGGAAACGATCAAACTGCTCATGACTATTACAAATGATTTCAAGCAATTCACCACTCCTAACGCACTGCCTTTGCATATGATTTTCCCAGATAATTCCTGAATATGCTGACATGCCATGTCAAGTTGATTTCTGTAGTTCTGAAGAGAAACAAAACAAAAGCTCTCATCTGAACACAGTCCTGGACAACCAAGCATGTTATATATGCTTTTTCAAAATTTGCCCCTATTATTTCAACCTACAGACACCACTAGCATCTATACGTACAGGGGTGAGAAGAAGGAAAGTGGTATCTTTTTAATTCTGATATTATTTTTGACTTTTAATAGCAGGATGACATTGTCCATATGGAGAAAAGGAAATAAATAAATCTGGTATAGAAACTCAGGGACTTCAATATATTTGTACAAATATTCTTGCCCCATTAAAGGCAAGTGAGAAATTTTTGAAGAAGTTCTTGTGTTGTCAGTTCAGCATTTCCCATTATTTACATCTTTCTTCACAATTACTATTTTCACTACTCATTAAATGTATTGCTGGGCTAGCCATTGGTCTACAAATAATATACTTAATTTCTTATAATTTCTTAGAAATGGGAGAATTCTTATCCCTTCCACAACTTCATCTCCCTCTGTGACCCAGTGTCTTGTTTCTCTCCTGTCCAATACAGAGAATTCTTCCAGTGTCCTCAGCCCCCCCAGATATCCTACAGACAAGTTCTCTCTGATCTTTACTGCATTAAAAAGTAGTTTTAAAGCTCAGTACTTAACCTGCACTTTACTTACTAATCTCTGCCTCCTGCCTCAGGTACAGCTGTCATCTCTGATCCCCTCCTTGTCAAAAGACCCAGACCATCACATGCCCACATAGGTAAGTATTCAACACACTTTTCTCATCTAAATATAATTATTGCCTCTGGCAGGTCCTGTCTCTGAACACTCCCACCAAATACCCTTCCATTACTTATTCCCTTTTTGTTACTTACTAGCTTTATAACTATCGTTCCTGCCAGGCCTGGTCTCCCTCGCAGACCTTCGCTCCTTAATTCTTCCATGAAGCATTCACAGAAGTTAATTTTGAACACTGGGGCATCCTCTACTTCCTTGCTAGTTTAATTGAATTTAGGTGAACAGCGTGTTAAGTTTTGCCTTTTTTCCTTGGACATTTGCCAGAGCTGGGATTTCCCTTTTCTTCACTTCTTCTCCTACATTTGCCAGGTTATTTTGTAATTTACCTCAGCTTTCTCATGGGTAACAGATATCTGCATCTTCTCTCTGATCCTAATGGTTCTATCTCCCTGTTTCCTTTCCTTCTGCCACACGCATTTTGACCCCTGCCTTCCACTTCATCCTCTGCAGCTAATCCTTGCTGAAGCAAACACGCTTTTCTTTGGCAAGACAACTGCATTTCAAACATTATCCTCAACTGTGAGCCTCCTTTTCATCTAAAATTGTCAACCTTGAGTTCTTCTTTGCAAACCAGGTTGCTCTGCTTTGCAAGGCTGCTGAATGACAGCTTCCCTTACTTGTGACACTGACTTGCAACTCACTCTGCTGAACTACTTGAGAGAAAAACTTGGCAACAACATGATAAATGTTTACATAATATGGATACACAAAGCCACTTCTGTCACTTTTCACTCATATAAACCCACATCTTGTGGGTGCTTCTGTGTTCCTCTTCAGTATTTGAATTCAATGCTATACCTATGTTTTGACCTGTTGTGATCCCATCTCCTCTTCTTCTCCCATGGTTTCCCTTTTTTCTTTTACTACTGAGTCTCCTTATGCTTCTTACTCATCCTTCCCAAATTTGCAGATTGATGCTTTGCTGCTGCTTCTGCACTAACAGTCTGCAACTGTCTAGCCAAGATCCTCAGACTCACTGACTCCATTCCTTTTTTAAATGCAGCAGTAACCCAATCTTTAATCAGCACACTGCAGCTCAGTTCTGCCTGCTTTTTGCTTACTATTTCCTATTCTTTATATCCCCCCTAACCTTCTGTTCCTATCATTTTTCACGGCAACATTCTATAGCTTTGTCCATTTTAGTAACTCTTTTGTAGGACATTTGTATGAATAATGAGTTATAAAATTACAGTGTGCTCTACTGAGCTATTAGAGCAAGACACAGATCATCTTCCTTGCTACCATGAAATCTGGTAACCCATTTTGGTGATTTCTGTGGCCAGAAGCCTTCTCATCTTGATGGGTATGAAGTTAACCTTTGTCATTCATGTTTTCGCTTATTGACATACCAACCCAACTGTGGGACCTTTGGAAAGGAACGTGAATATATAATGTTAGATATGAAGCTTTCATGATCACAGGCAGCCCTACTGACATATTTTCAAAAAACATGATTTACTTTCAAAACCTGATCTGCACGGCTGGGTCTCTCTCCTCCTTCTTTGACAGATTTTTACAATGACCTGTAATTTTAAGATAGGCTGTTCTTACAAGTCCTTCTGGTAGTTTCAATGGAAAACATATTTCATGAGGTCATCAAACCTTTACTGGATAACAGCAGAGAAATTTGTTGCAACTTCTATAAAATACTTACATTGTGTTTCCCTTGCAAGAATGTTTCTGCAATTATTTTAAATAAAGCCATATTTCCAGTGTGGTTTTTTTTCTTCTGTTTTAAATCCCTCTTAAAAATTTCCTCACCATAAATCCACAAACTAAATGAAAGGACATTAATCCAGCCCATCCCTCCTCCCTCCATCCAACCATCTCATTAAAGTTTTTTGTCTCCTCTTTTATTATGACTACATACCAGCATCCTTGTGAAGTTCATATAGCCATGATGGCATACATCATGGCACCATACCTGTGAGGACAGGAAATGATCATTTTTCCTCCTCCTGCATTCTTACTATTGACCAAGGTTATTCTCTTTATCATGTGCAGATTTTATTGAGTGATGCCAAGTGAGATGAATAGAAGCAAATAATGACAGTGCCGCAGTGATGAAATGAGAGACAGAGGTCGTCTAGGTTTTATACTGAACAAATTGAGTCACATCCACTTCTCATCCATTATTTAGGGGTGATTGGGCAGGCTTGGCTTCTATAGATTTGATAATCATTCAGATGTCCATATTAAATATGTAACATAAATTTCTCATTTGGCTGTCGATGACTTGTCACTGCAAAACAACAATGCATAAAAAGGGCTTTAACGTATGGATTCTCAGAAATATTTGACATAAATAAATATGTAAAAGGCAGATAATAAAATCTGTTTCTGTCTGCCTGCCAGCTAGCCTTCATGTCAGACTGGACAGCCCCATCTAATACTGTGATTTTATGCAGCTGTATCCTATGAATATTGGCCTGCACACTAGAGATTAAAGCACAGCAGATGTTTCTCTGCAGGCTAACAAATATATCACCCCTGATAACGAATGACAAATGTTGTTCCATATTGTGTCAGACAAAACCAGGGCTCTTGTAAAACAAGTGTTACAGCTGGAATAGGATATTTTAACACAGTTACCTAAGGAGTAGACAAACAGACAGCCGCCTGCTCAAAAGGTAGCAAAATCCTAACCTGCAGACGTGCAGGCATAGCAGCAATCAAGTGCTGGAGTTCAGGAAAAGAGGAAAAAAACCCTCCAAACAATAATATGAAATATTCAAGGCTTTCTCTATATAATCATCAGATTTTTGTGTGTGATCTTGTCATGGATCATTTGTAGCTATCTACCACTGTTCCTCAGTCATAGCGATACAGGAGAGAGTGTGATTTGGTGTGGAGAAAGGGTATGTGATGGTAGGAGACACACAGAAAGTCATCCTGTTATAATCCAAATGGTGAGTTTATTTGGTTTATTATCCTGCAATCTGATGCTATCCCAATGGCTTCCAAGAAGTGGAAAGATGAATGTAGGCAGAGGAGGAAGGACAAAAATAGCCTGTGCGTTATGAAATATTAGACCAGGATAATTAGTGTACTGCATTGTTATTTATTACTGTTTTATTTGGGTCATTTTTTACCCCTTGTGCATAATAGCGATACATTGGTGTCTGGTCAGCAGCATGCCTTAGCAGTATGTGTTGGCAGCATGGAGGTAATAGTAAGTTTTCCCTCTTTACCTGTTTGTTAATTTGGTATCCTTTATTTCATCCCTTGCAAAAATAAACCCCATAATCTTCACGGTAGACAAGGTGCTTGAAAACTCAGCAAGTAGGGAAGACGGGATCATATTTTGATGCTCAGAATATTTGGAAGTTTCAGCTGCCGTACTTTGTGAATTTATCCCATTAGCATTTTTTCCTTAGCTTTTGAGTTGTCATTTGTCCACCAAATCAAGTACTGAAATAAATACATATTTACTGCTGACAGAGACAACGGAGGAAAAAGGCAATACAGCGACATGGCAACTTTCAATCACTTTCTGACTTGTTAATGAACTTTTTTTTCCCTTTTCTAACTGAGACTTTGCTTTTGAGCTACGGTGTTTTCCCCAAGCCATTTTATACAATGAGATGGTAACAGTTGTTTGTCTGATAAAGCACGTACTATTTAGAACACAGATGTTTGATTATTATTTATTTCTCTCTGAAGCCCGCTAATTCAGTCCCAAATGATCTTTTTTTTTGCTTTTGCTTAAATTTAATTTGGAATGTATGTTGTTGGTAAGTGACAGATAGTTTAATTATTAATAGGATCCTGCAATGCAATGCACCATAGTTTTAAAGTCATCTGGGGCCAAACCAACACTACTTCCTTCCTTCCTTATGCTTCTGGGATTCCTTGAAGAATGCAAAGGTAATTACAAAACTCATGACAAATCTGCATGTATTATGTCCTTTCCTCAACATTTGTGCTTGCCTATGGTTTTACAAAGTACCGTTCTTACTATGAAATGGTAATGAATCAGGTGAGACTTCTGCTATGGTTGCTTCCTTGGGAGAACAGACTATCTGGGGAGCAAGGGGAGGGGGAGAGTGGAGGAAGAGAGAAAAGGGAGGGAGTTGAGATGCTGAATGCTGGTGCTTTAATACATGATACTGAGACAAAGGTGGACTCACTCAGCCCCTGTGAAAGAGTGTGACTCCATGGGATCTGGCTTCCGTCGCGGCACATAATCAGCACACGATCAAAATATGAACTAGAAAACAGGATTGAGGAAATATCAGGAAAAAAATGTCTGAGGTAGAAGCTACTGGAATAATTGAACATTTCACCATGCTTGGCATGTAGTAAACTCCTAGCGAGATATTTAACCATGTTGATGGGTTACACTTTCTAACGTATTGAATGTCTTTCATTAATAATTTCCTGGCACTCAGGATATTTCATATTTCTGTGAAAGTTGTGTATGAATACAAATTCGGAGGGGGGATGTGTTTGCACAGATTCTGCTTCAAGTCTATAATATGCTGCTAATATTGGAAAGTTGCAGAACTGCTCACACTGCAACCTGAGTTTAGATACGGGCCTAAACCTGTATTATGTACTTGGCCATTGGAACTGGGGCTCACTCCAGATCCTAAATTGAGGGATGCTTCCCAGAGCTTTCAGAAGGAACAGGGATACACAGAGACTACCTTTCCAACTTCAGACTTGGCTGTAAAAGCTGTGAATTTAAACATTGAAGTAATTCTAAACAAGTTTGGAAATTTAAGAAATGAAAGGACTTACAGGACATATAGAGGTAGGCATCATTTAACTGATCTGAGATTTTAGGTGGGTGTTTAATAGGCTGCAAAGGTGAGGTGAAGGCCTACAGCTGGGGAGTGAAAGATGAAAGGTGAAAGTTGCTAGGTGAAACTTTATTGACTTACTCAGGCTAAACTAAAACATGACTCCTAAAGACAACACTTCTGGGAGCCTGAGTGCTTCCTAAATTGCTTTGGAAATGGGATTTACAATTCTCAATCCCATAGGCATTTTTGAAAACTTCTCGTACAGGTCTCTATTCTTTCAGAACAAAACCACTGGAAATCAATAACCAAATACTCATCAGTAAAGTTAATGAAGACTGAGAAGCAAAACTGCCATAATGTGATGAGCTTCTTGTTAAAAATATTTTTCTTTTCTTTATTTATTTATTTCTAAACAAAGGCCAGTCATGGCAAAAAAAGACAGATCCATTGGACAATATAGCAGGTTTTTCACTCTCATGTACTTCGATTCTCTCTAAATAATAATAAAAAAACCCCAACCCAAAATATTATGGGAAATTTTACTGGAGGAAGGTCACAAAACATATCAGGTAAAACACAAGGGTAGTTGTAGATCAATGTACAAATGTGGCTGAATGAAGCTATTCAAAATAACTTTAAACTTGAAAATTGATACCAATTTAAGCTTTGAATCTATTTAAGATAAGAAATAATAACATTCCAGTTATCAATAAACATGCCTGTCTGACCATAAGAGCCCTAATTCATAATGGGGAAACTGGGGAGAGCAAAGAGGAAAGTGCAAAACTCAAAAAAAAAAAAAAAAAGAAGAGAGAAAAACAAGAAAAACTCATAACAACAAAGCAACTACAAACCCGTACCCCCCCAAACTTTAGATTATCTCTAAATCTCTTAACAATTATTTCCAAATGGCATGGTTTTGCATCTTACTGCACTACACCCTCACATTCTACTTTGAAGTTTGTGTTTTACTGTGAGAACAAAAGAACTCAAAACTCAAATCAGACAAAACTATTGAGTTGATTCCTGAGAGAAATCACTCAAAATCACAGGTTTCCAAATGTAAGCAAGGGCTGAGAATTCTTGGAGAATTCCTTGGCTCTCTTTTGCCTTTTGCCATTCTTAAAGAGAGCTTCTAATATCTGTATTTCTTGTGAATCGGCCCAGGGGAGAGCAACCCCCAAAAACAACAAACGAAAAATCTGTAAAACTAGCTGCATCTCCTACCAAGAAGCAGCCCAAGTTCCCGTTTCCAAGCAGCGGTAGAAATTCCCTTGACTGCTCTGAGGCTTTGACATCCTCTTCTCACAAAGGATTGTTTCACAGGAGTGGAAGGGATAGCAGCCTGTCTATCCAACGCTTCAGCAAAGGGCACTGGGCATTGATGCTCCAACTACATGGCCCTTTCTCTTCAGCATGTTTCTGCCTCAAGGCTCCCACCTGGGGTTGCTCCCTTTCTGCTTTAGCACATAATCAGCAGAAAGGCAGGTACATTACTAACAATCTCCAGCAATACCATGCTCCCGGGAAGTCTGACTTCATTTGTAGCGCTTCTTTGCAATGAAGCAATTTTTCTGCCTTGAAAGAAAACCTTGCATGCGCTATGCAGTTGCGAGGGCTCACAAAGACAAAACTTTGTATCAGGTGGGGACAAATTCTTTCCTATTATGTAGCATAGGCTGTCATACCCCCCTGAACTTAGTACAAAGGCACAGCATATTTTCTACCATGTGAGAGATGAATAATTGTGATTACTACTAAAACCCACATTAAACCATAGGGAAGTCTGTGTAGAAAACAGAGGAAAGTGGCTAAGCTTCATTTTGGAATATTTACTTGTGCCCAAAGGCTGCAATTGGAATGATGAGACTTGGAAATTTATAATTCCTAATGAAGACTTCAGATGTTCTTTTTTAGCTCAAAAGCTTCAGCATTAGCTCATGCTTCAACATGATGATACCTGTAAGACAACCTTTCTCCCTCACCCTCAAGTTTCGTCTAAAACTTTTATGAATACAGAGCTTTATCCTTTGGCTATAATTAACTTAGATGCTTGGACATCTGGTAAGAACTCTTCACTACAGTGACGAAATTTATATGCAGGTTAAAAAAAAATAATCTTGGCCGAGAATGCTTTTTTCCTTGTAAAAGACAAAACAGGATTGGTGGGAAAGAAGAGCCACTCAGCAGCACTTACATTAGATTCTCTGAAACAGAAACAATTAACAATCAAGCACATGCCAAGCTGGAGTTATACAGGGATTTTTTTGCTCTAAAAATAAAGAAAAATAGTGGTACTGATAAATATGCTTCTGTTTTGCCTCTGACAAATACTTATTTTTTAATATAGAGAATTTTTTTTGAGAATTTGAGAAAAGCAGCAGTGACCATTCTGCTTTCAGGATTAAGATTATTCTATATGGCCCTTTATATCTTCTGATTAAGTACAGATTTTCCTTTTAACAGGAGACACCATTCTTTCAATTCCTTTAAGCTGAAAGTAAAATCTACGTACAATAAGTTTCAAAGGATGCTCCATATATGTTTCTATGAGTTGGAAAATTCATAAAGCTCCTTTTGAACTAACATCAGAGAGACCGTCATTGGGCTCTCATATTTCTACATGGGATGTTTTAAATACTTTAATTACATTTGGCCCATTTTCAGTAAGTCCAACACTGTCCGGATACACAGAATTTGCCATTAATGGGTATCCTGACCCTAGGCATGACTTCTGCACACGTTGGAGATACCATGCTCAAGCTGTTGAGATAATCTGCATATTCACAGTGACCACTGGTGTAGAATTTGCTGCCAGCAACTCAACAACTTCTAAAACTAGGCTGTTGGATGTCCATAAATCAATAAGGTGGCCAAAATGTCTCTTTTTCTACCCGGATAGAATTCATGTTGGGAAAACAGAACAAGTTGAGGAAACCCTGACTTTGGTAGCTGTAGTCACTAGGAAGCATAATGCCACAGCAGCGTTTGCCCTCCTAAAATCCACATGGCTGCATTGCTGGGACAGCATGCTGCTGGTTAGTGCCCAGCCCTCTCTAATCAACTCCAGGGAGGCAGGTGTTCTTCAGTTGAACAGGCCACCGAGTGCATGCAACTGATTGATGCAGCTACAGAAATTTTTTTAATAGTTAAACACCACCTTGGGTAAATACATTAGGCTAAGGGCAGGGTCAGTCTCAATGGGCACTGGGCCATTTACTTCCATAATGATGACTTTGAGGTTATTGTTGGTAATGTAATTGTCAGAGGAATTATATTATTCCAGAACGCACGCCTTAATCAGAAATTAGCTGATAACCTGTAGGTTGTTCTTGTGAGAATGGTTCAAGTCAAGCCAATATCAAGCATCTTTGTGTTTTTATACTCATCCTGAAGAAATACAACCACAATGAAAGCAGAAAAGTGTAAACCCTAAGTACACAGAGACATCATCGCACTCATTGCAAAGGAGTACGCTGATTCTAAAGGGCTGAACGTAGTATGCAAACCAGATTAGGGAAATTGTTAGTGCAATGAAATAAACTTTTTTTTCCTATTAGAGATCAAAATGGCTATTGATGGACTTTGAAACAGCATCTGAGACAGGGCTTGTTCTTGTCTATGAAGGAGAGAATAATGCTTAAAATGAATAAATATGAATGCCAACTACTGCACAATAATCAGTTAAAAACAAAAAAAGCCCCAGACCTAAAATAAACCTTACGGTCATATCACTTCCTCCAGCTGGAAAGAAATCAACACAAACACTGCTTTTTTGTCACACTGACTAAATGTAACTGATGTATAGTAAACAAAACTGAATTTAGCTAAAGATGAGAAAAAAAAAATTCACACTCAAACTCCGAAAATTTGTACAGAGCTCGTATTCAACCTTTTACGTTCTGCTGCTTAGTATCCCTATTCTCCTACCCCAACCAATTAAGACGGACACTATATTTCTCCCCTCCTTTTTCGGTCAAAGAATCTTGGCACAACCAGCACAAACAAACTTTGCTAACAGCTTTAAACTTGGAAGGCCCGCTTTTTAAATATTTGCCGCTACATAATTGAAACAGCTGTTTTAATGAGATACCTACTGTCATCATTTTACCCTGGCTGAGCTGGGTGACAACAAAGCAGTAATAACGAATTCAATAATAATTAACTCGGGTCATCTGCTCATCTGTCATGGCTCATCAGCTTTAGGGAGAAAAATCCCAGTGAACTTCTCTCTTTTGTGAGCTTTCCAAAACTCTGCAATAAAATGCTTAGAGAGGACTCTAGGTAGCCCTTCAAAAGTTCTAAGCAAACTGGTAAGTAGGTTAATTAAATTTTATGCATGTTTAAATGCTAATGATTACATTCCTAACATTACAGTGTAATCTGTTATGGAATGATGTCATGCAAGCAGTGGTTTTTAGTGCCTAACACATTTCCATCCTGATGTGGAGTAGCTCTGGATCATTTATCGGAGGGCAGGAAGTTGACAGTGGTATTTCGGAGCCAGGTTTTACATTTAGATCCTCTCCCTGTCTGTTGAATGTTAAGCAGGGGAGTTACAGAAAGCCACTGATTTTATGCCTACTGCTGCATCTCAGAGGGTGATCCAACATACCCACGGCGAGTTTTCCTAGCTGCACAATAAATAAATAAATATAAAAGCAATTCTGGGGAAATCAATAAGGATGGCCTTCCTCCCAAATTACTCTCTCCCCAAAAGAAAAAATATTTTGGGACTCACCCCGAGGTAGGTTCTCTTCATGATTTTTTTTTTGTTCCCTTTTCTACAAAGATGAAAAGAATTTTTCAGAGATTAAAAAGTATTCTTCCCTGAGAAATCACAGGTATGGCTGTGGGGCTTTTTTTGTAAAATGATTTGGAGGGTAAGCTATGAATATTTGATGCCTTTGAAGATGGATTTTAATTTTTTTTTTCGTTTTGCATGAGGAAAAAAAATGTCTCTTGCTTAATTTGGATCAATTTATGAATTCTTATTTAAAAAAAAAAAGTCATGGGATAGGTGCTGCAAGCTTCTGAGCTCATTTTGCCATTTTGCTTTCCGTGAAACCTGACCATGTTTATAATTTAGGAGGTAGGTGGTGGTTGATTCATAGATAACCCCTACCTGTATATTAAAAATTTCAAAAATAGTTGGAAAAAAAAAAACACCTTCAAAAATTTCAAATGGCACCAGTGAATTTGTTGTCACGTTCAGTAACAGTATAACCAAATGAGTTTTGGACATAGGGTTGTTCTGTGCACTGATTTTAAAAGCAGCAGCACCAGACATCAGGTATAACACTAGAATCCTTCCAACACTCCGGCTGAAATCTCAGAAAGACTTTCGCCGATGCAATGTAACAGTCAAGGTGAATTAACAGGTTATTATTACAAGAATCACGACTACATATGCAATCTAACTAGAGATCTAAAATTTACAAAATATCGGACTTCATGAGAAAGAGCCTTTTGTTCTCACCTCGCTCTCTAGACACTTCGGTAAAACCTGACATAGTTGAAGTTTTTTGCTGCTGAAAATTAAACTTATTTGCTTCTCAAGAATAACAATGTATAATGCATCATTTACTATATGAAAAATTTTGCTATATATAATTATTAAATAAATAAGAACAAGTTTTTTACTTTTTAATAATGGCAAATAAACCTCCTAAAGGAAGAAGATAGTTTGACAAAGGATTGGGAAATGCTCTCTTGCTTGTATATATTCTTCTAAAATAAATGTAGGGGAGAATAAATTTTGAAATCAGACAATACAGATGCTTTGTTCTGTAAATAAGAAACAGGGTTATGTGTGTACTACTCAGCTAAAGCACATAAATAGACTGAAAGCATTATATTGCAGGAGGAGACATGATGCATATTTCCAGAACAAAGGCTTGATGGACATGATGTCTCCATAGACTGGTGTACATTCAGTACCGTATAAAAAATATGTTGTGGGTGGCAAGCAGTAAATTTGACCATTGGTGTGTAGGGAAATAATAAAAGCCTAAGAGTGTACGTTTTGAAAGAAAATAATTTCATTTTCAAATATTAATTGACTACAAAAAGCACTTTGAAGAAATGCAGTGCAAAATGAATAATGTAAATTTAAACCTTCTCTAAAAATATTTCATTGTCTATTTTAAGCAAAGTATTCACATAAAATATATCTTTCATTTTACATTTTTTTCCCGTATTCATACAGGGGGTCACGGGACTATGGAAGAATTGAAGAGAAAGAAAATGCTTTCTGTTTTTTTCAGGATTATACATATGTAGATGAGAATATATAGTAAATCTTGACTCCTGGATGACACCGATGATATCAAATCCTGCAGTTTTCTCAGCCATTTTTAAAAATGTCTTTTTGGATAGATTAAGTATTTTGCATAAAGTAAAAGCTGTTGAAAAATGTTGATTATCTTAATATATTTTGTGAGAATTTAGCAGTTTCAATGAAAACTTCCCCAGTTAAAAAATGTTCTATCTGTGTGGGAAAGGAGGGTGTTCAATGGGTGAAAGCACACACCAGAAATGATACGCAATGAGCCCGCTCTACTCAGTTTCTCCTGTTATGAACAGTCTGTGTAAGTAATTAAATATTCATGGGGTGGAAGAAAGAACAATTCAGAAGTTCTTTGGGTAGCATATTCCTTGTGACTCATGGGGTTTAGTCCTTATTCTAAGGTTCTATTCTAAACCACACAGCTAGGGTTTTCAACAAATGTCCTGTATCTATATTGTATCTTTCTTCCAAATTAATTTCACAGTTAAACATAAATGTTTCAGTTCCAAGTTCCCCTGAAGCAGATGTTGATTTTTTTTAACATTGAATATGTACAAACTGATGCACAGCTGACAGTTAAGCAGTCGAATAGCTATAATCGCATAAGGAGTCAGCAAAAAAAGAGGAAAATAAATACATCATCCGGGAGAGCATCTACTGTCTGGAAACATATTTACCAGCTCAACAGAGATGCAACATACATACATTACTAACTGAGTACCAACAACCTACAATTTTCTGCAGATAACAAATTACTTTGGCATGCTTCTGCACTAGCTGGTCAGGATGTGGGCTTTGCTTTGGGGGACACAGACTGCTTTATGTGTCGTTTCAGTCAAAACGAGGAACATGAAGACTGAGAGGTGGGTATGGGTCAGAGGCCGGAGGAGGGACCATCCTGGAGGCACATTGGTAGCAGGAGGCTGAACTGAAGAGTTACAAACCACATTATGGAGCCTGACTAGGATCTGGGTTCCATGGGAAGCTGAAACTCAAGAAAAAATCAGACCAAATTGAAATGGCTGGACCTAGAAGTAGGAAAACCACTGCTTCGAGTCTGCAAACAGTTTGTATAACTCAAAATCAGTGTATTTCTCAGAATTCTGCTGACATTTTTCAACCAATGGTGTTACTTGCACTCTTTATTTTGTTTTGGATAGCTTGTGTTTTTTACCGTATTATGCCAGCGGCAAGAGAATAAATAAGACCTAGATATATCACTGGAGCATGCTATTATTTTTAACCTCTCTCGTGTGACCACCATATGCGCAAACAGACCGTAGGTCTCAGGACTGACAAATGGAAACCAGAACTAACTCTCTTCCCCCATCTCTTTTTCAGTCCCTTTCCTTCTGTGTAAACAAATTCAATGGTCCATATTCATCCCTGATTCATTGGGGTTCATTGTCAGAGTCCTCAGTCCAAGCTAATGGTTTATGGTGTTAAAAGTTTTATAACTCTTGAGGGAGGGTTGTCAGCTCAATTAAACCGAACCTGCTGCCTGGAGTATTCACACAAAAATGACATATGGGAAACTCTCATGTGGGTAGTTGAATTCTATCAAAGATATTACAGTTTTACATATATCCATTTATGAGAATAATTTTAACACAAAAGGCCATGACTTCTTCCCTCATACAAAGCATACTCTTGAATAGAATTTTAGGAAGAAACAAACAAACCAAAAAATAATCAACCTTGCCTCCTCCCAGTAATGTATTTTTTTAATTGTCAAAAAAATTGGTGTTATACCTTATTTATCAAAAAAATATGCCTAGGTGACTTTTGTCTAGGAATTTTCACACTTATAACAGCAGGCCAACGAGCATTCATAAAGCTACTCCAGGGCAGAAGCAGTTCCGTGTAGATGAACACTATGGTGTATAACCTGGGAATTACATTACTAAGATTATTTGTAGTTTAAGTAATATTATAAAATGAAATCAATCATCTATATACAAGAAATATAAAACAACAGATATTTGATGAAAAATTAAGTAAGCATCAGGTAAAGTGTTTGCAATAATGATCACCATGAAGATTCTTGTTCTTATGTTGTATTTCTGTTATTATTTTGTGTACTGTGCTCTGAGGAAGACATTCTCTTCATGCAGCAAGAGGAAGAAGAGTTGTCGTGGGAAACATGGATCTGGATTGATGAGCTAAAGACTGGCAACAACTACACACCTTGCACAGCAGTCAAGTACTCATAAAGTTCACACTAGGAAAGAAAAATGTTTGTTTTTCTAAATATGAAATAGGAGATTCTGACTAGATATAATATTCTTACTGGTCTTCTGAAGGAAGAGAGTCATGTTCTATACTTGTTCTGTATATAATGTGTTCAGCAAGTAGTGCACGTCTTCCCTTCTTGTAACATAGTGGCAACTGCAGGAATTTCAACTAGGCTGGGGAAAGAATAAAACAAACAAATAAATAAAATTATGCCTGCAGTTATACAGGTGTACTTTCCTATGTCCAAATTTAAGGCAGTTCTCATGTGGAAGCATCTGATCAGGTAGTGCTTGAACTAAACACATCCCATTTTTCACGGCTTCTTCATAGCTTCCATGCAGATGCTGAGGGCAGCTTGCATTTAAACAGCTCAGCATATGAAGACAGCACCGTGCAGAAACACCTCATTCATGTTCAAAACTAACTCATTTCTTTAGAGCTTGCAGTTTCTCTTGTTATTCCAAAGGGTGCAGGATTCATTTCTATAACTCTAGTGGCAGAAATCAATCTGTTTCTCACTGTATTTAATCATTCCTAAAACTCACACTCTTCTGCTCCAGTTTTGGACTCGTTTCCAGATATCCAAGAGAAATTTTGGCAGCTTGAACTATTTTCAATCTGATGAAGGAAGAACTTCACAGGTTACAGAGGGTCACACTTACTCTCGAACACTCTTTCAGACTTTTCTCAGCTACAGAAACTGTAGGGGTGTATCTATGAGAATAGATTTGGTTCTGTTTACAGATACAGGTAGTCAACAAGCCCAGTGTGGCACGTACTCTTCATGCAGAAGCCAAGAGTCAGTGGTGCTGTGAAGTGCTAAAATCCCATGAAAAGCCAGGTTCCTCTGTCTCATCTAATTATCACAGCCTCTGTCTCTTACTAAAGGTTTTCTTTATGATTTCTAAAGACTGGAAAGAATTTCCTATCCAATATCCATACACAAAGTTATTTTATACATAAAGGATAAAATCCAAAGCACTGAAATCAATGTGAAACTTTGCTGTTCAGTCAGCAGCAATGCCTGGTTCTTGTCTGTGTGGGCAATATGTGAAAGTATTTTCCACTGACAGGCATAATTTCCCTTTCTCCAATATACCGAATGCATAAACAATGGAACTGTCTCCTATTAAAATGAATAAAAGATCAATTTGCAAGACATTTTTTCCAGTTCCTGGAGCTTTATGTTTGAAAACGTATTTTATTTTCAAAATAAGAAATTCCGTATTTGTGAAATTGGGTAAGACATCTTCAAACTTGGAAATTGACTCTGCAACATTTTAAATATCAAAACTTCTACATTTCTTTTAAATTTTATTTATCTTGTGTCACATAGACTTTGGTATTTTGTCAAATATATGTCACAATAAAGTATGCCATAGATACTCTTTTTTTTTAATTGAAAATAATGACAAATGACACAATACTGAGTAAATATCTTCTTATTTCCCTAGACTAACTATTCAGCTTGTAAGAAAAGAATTTAACACTTGACAACTTTTAAGAGTTAACACTTTACTGAGTTGTCTAATTCTTAATTTAGATTCAAGTACTGAATTTTAATATGTGAATAGAAGACTGCTATTTACAGTAGTATGAATAAATGTTATTTGTTGATATATCGAACTAGAAATCATTTCCCATACTCATTAAACATAATAAGAAATGTTGTATATCATGGCTCTGGAAAGGGAATCATTGGTTGATATTTTTGACCTAGAGATAAGGTGGGGGAGGGGAAGAAACAAAAAGAAGGAAGGTACTTGAAAGGTCCTTCACCTTGTAACACTGACCATAGCTGAAAGAGTAATGAGTTCACTCCCCCCTCTAGGGAAGCCTTATGTTGTCAGTGTACTATATCACCCGTTGTTCCATGTTCGGATACTCAGTTCTGTGGAAATGGAACAATGCAACGAGAAAGGCAAGTGCTTTCTGCAAGAAGCTAACAAGTCAAAACTCTGCCTCAGTTCAACAGTCTGACCTACATGTTGACAACCTCCCACATGTGGTGAGCAACAGCATGGGTAAATTCATTGTAAAAATGTAGTTAATACAATTCAACAATCCATTCCTATCCAGCCAATGCATTTACGCCTATGATTAATTTCAATAAGACTTAGAAACGAGCTTTAGTGTTGCACTGAAAATAAATGGGCCTGTTCGTACTATATGTTTTGCATCATTGAGGCCTGACAGACAGATTTGCAAAGCTGAAAAGAGCCAAGGGATCTTGCCAAGAATGTTTTTCCTTTCTGTAATTAGATAAATTAGACAGGTGAGTCAAGACCTTATGCAAAAGTAGCCCCGCCAGTGGCTGAAGCATAAAAAAAAAAAGAAAAAAAAAAGAAAAAAAAAAGAGAGAGAGAAGATAAATGCAGAAGTAGTGGAATAATCAATGATTACTTGGTCGCATAATCTGGATCATGGCAGAACTGGGTATCAAAAATATGCAGCTGAAGGTATCCACAAAGTACTCCCGCTTTCCTACAGTCTCCCAGCAACTTGCATGCCAGAAGGTCTGCCTTTATGGAAACAGCTGAAAGTAAAAGTATTCAGGCTACAGGACTGACAGAAAAACCTGAAAATGTGCAGAAGTGCTGTCCAGAACTAAACATCCACCATGCTGCAATCTTCTGTAAACTGTGGTCTAAGTGAGCTGACCTCTCAAGCTGACTGGAGAGTTTGGGTTGTGAATCTCACGGGCCAATTTCTCTCCAAAAACATTTCAGGTGGTCAACATTTCAACAAGGTCTGGATGTATCAGAACAACCTTAATATATGTTTTACTTGTTCTAAACAACACACTTCAGTCATCAGAAATGAGACTGAATCTGCATGGCCTTTGTCTATTTTTGTCTGGACTTAATATACATATCTGCAAAATGTTTATATTATTTAATTGCAGCATTTTTAAGCTCTTCTTTTTGGAAACTGATTTTCAGCAAACTAGTAACTTAATGATAACTTGGGACCACATGTACACAAACAGAAAAAAAAGAATATATAGAAAAGTCTTTTGCACTCCACGATGAATAAACTTCTTGTAAACTGGCATAACGGACTGGAAATTCTGTTGAGCTTAGTTTAACATTACAAAACATTTTTGAAATGTTCTGTTTTAGGTATTTCACAGCTGAATATCTGAACAGAAATATTATTTACCATTGACCTTAGCTGGCTACTTCTACTGAGTCTACTTGTAATGCTGAGAGTTAAGCACATTTATAAGTGCTTTGTAAGATTAGCATCATTAATACAAAGAGATCGATCAATATACAGTGTACAGTACATTACCCCATGTAGTCTGTTTATAATAAACTTGACCACAAACATTGTATTTTCTAGTTTTCAGCATAGAAGACGCATGCAAGTTTTCAAAGTGAAGCTGGGAGTTTTAGGGTGGGGGCAGGGGCCATCCAAGCAAGGACACTGGGCTTCAGAATTAGATACCTTCATCTGATGCCAGCAATAAATGGGATAACTGGCTTGGACTGGGTAGAGTTTGGGATAAGCAATTTGAGGGAGAGGATGACATTTGCATAAGGGAGGAAGCCAACAAAAAAAGGATTATGGGTCAGAGATATGACCTGGAAGCTTGCTAGATGAGTAGAAGAAGGAGCAGGCCAGTAATGGAATAACTTGAAGGAATGAGAAAAGGGCTGTTTGGGCAAGAAGGCTACATGGGGTTGAAGAGCACAAAGCCTGAGATTGACTAAATGTAAGTAAAAAATAGGGTGAGGAACCATTGACAGATACAAGAAGTGTGGAAAGGACAGGTCAGAAGGGTGAGACAAAAGGGATCACACTTCAAGGAAAGGTGAGACAATTCCTCTCTACAACTCATTTCCAAATCCACAAGAAAACAAAGTGAAAGCTCTGTGAGTCGCATCATGACACCGTAAATGTTCTCAAGAAACCAACCCAGCTCTAGTGCTAATCCAAATCAATAATATTTTACTGAGAATTTTTTACTAATGCCTGTAATTTAGATGCAATGGATGTAGAAATTCTGTTCTGCTGAAGCAGTAGCACAAGACAGAATGTTTTGCTTTTGTTTCAAACTGTAATTTAACATACAATCCACTTGAAATATTACAAAGTTTTCAAGGTATTCTTTTCAAAAACATAAAAGTTAGAACTAATGGCTGTCTGTGCAACTGTAATTCAGCTTCCTTGCATGTGTCAGGACTTGGTGCAGCCATTAATTGCTCTTTCTTCTGGAACGTGGCCTTCTGAATCAGGAGAATGTGATGGCTGTCTTCTCACCTCTGTTATTTCTAGATAAGATGGCTATTTTTTATGACTAAACTGAATGCAACAATATAGGACTAGACTCTGCTGCTGCTACAGTTCCCACATGATGCAAGCCAACTCACTTGAAATACATTTTCCAAGGAGACGTTAAAGGTATTGTCATTCTTTTTGGAGGGCAACTTGAAACTGTGAATAATGGGACTTGAATACATCTGTCCCTAGAACTGATAATTATAGGTCCTCTGTGTCTTAAATCAAGACACTAAAATCAGTAGATAATCTCACACTGTAACCTAATCTTATTGAGCATTATCTATCTATATGTAGAATGGAACAAATAAAGAACCATGCATCTCACAAGAAGTTAAGGAATCTCAAAGAACAATTCATACACCATTGCCATGAGAAAATTCAAAGAGGTAGTAAGTAATTTTGTCTTCAGGGGCGACATATGCAATAGCATTTGTGCGTCGCATATGGGCAGGGAACTATGTATTAAGTATCTTCTCATTATTTGAATATTGCTTATCCTAGGTCTTGTAGAAAAAACAGTACATGATCACACAGTTGAAGAATATGATAGAAGCATAGAAGCAACTGAAAAGAGTAAAATCTTGTGGGCAAGAGATACTGTGTCCTGTGTTTTGAGTTCTCAGTTTTGCAACCTGAATCATGAGCCTTCAGTGTTTTAATCTTTTTGGTATGCCAAATGTTATTCATAGTGGGCATAAGGCAGACACAAGTCATCCGAGTCATTTCCATCTGATGCGAGATAGTCTATGTTCCACAATGTTTGTAAACTAGCACCTGGATTTCACATGATTTTGTACAAACCCCCAGTCATAACTGGTAACATAAAGACTAACCGTAAGCAAAACAGAAAACAAAAAGTGGGAGAAATTTAACTAACAAACTGTTAGGAGATGTATTTTGATGCAAACCAGGAATTTCTCTTTCATTTTTCCTCAGCCACACATCAGATTTTTTCTTTTGTATATTATAAACTCATACAGGCTTATATAGGCTATCTAGAAGCTTGAATTAATTCTAAACAGGAACACATAATCTATGCAAGACAAGAATTTCTGCTTAGGTTCTCTGCTAGTTTTACCACCTGATCTTCCTAGTCTGTGTCTTAGAACTGTTTGACAATAAACTAAATTCAGTTTTTCTCATTGACTAACCTTATCTTAAAAGGTGCAAATAAACAATTACTTTGACTGAGACAGTACAAATTGCATTGACCAAACTAAGACTTATCAAAGGCTTCAAGCTGGCACTTGAAAACTACAGAAGCCAGACTGAAAAGACCTAAGTTACTTAAAAAAAATCCTTTTTTTCTCTTTTTCTTTCCTTCTTCTAGGCTATGTTCTATTTTTTATTTAGAAACACTGATCCTAACTGAATTCAGATGCAAACACATGTGTATGGATGGTAGAAGCAGGAACAGGCTACTCAGGAGGAATACAGAAACATCATGTGCACCTGCAGCAATGCAATTTGGATGGCCATACCTTGGCTGGAGTTGGAACTGGAAACGGTATGGGCTTCTTTAGGTACATCAGGGTCTAAGAAAAACATGGTCCCACTAAAGAACATGGAGGGTCACTAAAGTGATATGTCACATGGAAAAAACTGAGAATTCCTCTGTGCCTTGGGAAGGTACATCTGCTTTTAGGCCTCCCATGTCTCTAATGGCAGAGTTCAAAGGACAGAACTACTATCTGCAGTAGAGAATGACCAAGTTTGGGACTACTCTGTAAATTGGACAAATCCATAGGACTGGGTGAGATGCATCCAGCATTGCTGAGGCAACTTCCCAATGTCATTGTGAAGTCATTCTCCATCATTAGTGAAAGGCTGTGTCTTTCAGTAGAAAAAAGGTAAATATTACATCCACCTTTAAGGTAGCAAGGCAAATCCAGCTGTCTTCGCACAGCTAAAATGCCTCTGGGATTTCAGACAGTCTCTCTGCGATGGTGCCACGCTATGTATGCAACGTCACTGTTACAGGAAAACTACTCCACACGATTATTAAACATTCGAATGGCTATGAATTTGTACTGCAGGCAGATGAAATGATTCTTCCCTGATTTCCTCCAGGGAAAGAAATATGTAAGGGAGCTGAACCTCAGTGCTTTGTAATTTTTCAGAAAAGCTCTATTATTTTGGTGGATAAGCCAATGCAATATTAAGTCCTAAACTACAGGAGAAATAGGCACATGCTTGATTTCTTTTCCAGTAGGAAAGTCAAATAGAATTATTCACAACACAATTTAAGCCCACAAATAGCAAAATTAGGGATGTGGTTATTCCTGGGAGCATATATCTGATCACTGAAAATAAGGTTAGTGATATAACTGGAAGATGTTTAGCTAAAACTATTACATTCTTCGAGAAACTTCAGCTTTTTGTTTTTCCTAGCATGATACAGAAGAAAACAAAGATAGCTCTAAAACTCAAAGTGCATCACAATGTACTTAGAACAACTGGATTACTAAATATAATGTGAAATAATCAAAATATTAACATGAAATATGAAATATAATTGCAATTAATATAAATAATAACCACAGCGAGTGAGAAAGCAGTTTTCTGGTGTGTGAAACTTACTAAGATTTCCGTGTTTCGTCATACCTAGTCAGGATAAGAAGTTGAATTCTCAAAAATATGTCATGAAAAAAATCAACTTTAGATAATAGCTGACTTGAGTATTTTTCCAATAATTTTTCAAAGGTTTCATTTTAATTTTGGCCACTTTCAGATATATTTTAACTGATTTTACATCAGTTGTTTATATTTTCAAAAATGATAGAAGAAAACAATGGTAATAATTTCAAAGCCCTCTCACGCTTACATATATATATACACATATTTGTTTGTTTAATTTCTCTTTTTTTAAAGGATACCAAGCCGTTCCTGCAAGAAGTTTTGGATTTGAAGAATTAATGCTTTTCAACACCACTACCAACATCCTCTGGTTATTTGAAAAATCCTGTTTTTTTCTACTGCTAGCTGCTGTGAAGAGGGGAGGGAGAGCAGGGGGAAGAAATGTCTATGATCTTTGCCCTCTATGGTATATTTTCATCTTTGAATAACATTGGGCATCAGCTGTAACATATATGAATTAATCACCTTATTCATATAACTGTTTACTTTTATTATACCTCTAAAGGAAATTAAATGAATTTGACCTGTTTCAGCATTTTCAGCTGTGTTCTTGAAGAAATTTTATTGTGAGTTCCAAACTTTAAAAATGTTGTATTTTTTTTCAGGTATTTGGTTTGTTGTGTTTGAAGACAGAAACACCAGAAAATTCATCTAAAAGAAAGTTTTAAATTTGCCATTCTTTTATGAGTTCTGCAACCATTTTGTGTATATTTACAATTGGACCATGAAAATATTTTCGCCAACAGATGACAAGTTTAGTTTTGAAAGTAAACTCTTTTTTTTCTTCACGAGAATATTTCCAAGACAAAACAGAGAATTCCAGTTGTTTTCTCTGCTTTGATGATAGCCGAGTGGAAAGAAAATTTGGAATTAGAATTTCTGGTGTGACCAGCTCTCTACGTGAATTAACGAAGAGAGCAAAGAAGATATGAATTAATCTCACATCATAGCATAGCATGCCATCATCACAGAGATGATCCTATTTGTACTTATAGTAAAAGAGATAGTCACAATGCAAATTCTTTAAAGGAGGGAAAATGAAACCTCCATATTCTTATCTGCCACGGTTAGCATTTTGTTAGCTTTTCTCCTTTCAGAACAGTCCATGCTAAACTATCAGAAAATGAGTAAAGGCAATGCCTAAATTTCATGCATACTTGCATAGACCAAAGACATTATCATTGTGATACAGAATGGGATTGGAAAAATATGCAGCCCTTGGAAATGGATTAAATGCACATACATTTTGTAATGAGTGACTGTAATGAAAGTCAAATGAATTATAATAAAATATGGAGTTTTAAAAAAGAAAACTACTCAATGCATAATGTTGCTAAGAAAACATTTAACAGTTTTTCACTGCACGCTATTGTCAAAGTAAATAACTACCAAAGACAAACTTACAAAGTGGTTTTAACTCTAATGTGATGCAGAAAGTCAGTCATTTAATTTGTTAATTAGTATTATGCCAGAAACTATCTATTCAATATGAAGCAAATATGTTTACAATCTTATCTGCCATCTGTTTAATAGATGGGAGAATACTTAGAGCTGGGATTCTCAAAGAGGGCTGTTGAAAATTTGTTCTACAATTAGTGGAGCAGATTTTTTAATTCTAAAGGAGTTTTTCATGTTCAGGGAGCACCTCTATGAAGGAAACAGTACATCACAATGCTGCTAGTCAAGATTAGTGATGGCTTATAGCTGCTGGTAGCAGATGCTTGCAAAATACAGAAGTAAATATATATTTTAAGATACATATATATTTAAAGGAGAAAAAAAAAAAAGATAATACAACATTAGATCCAGAACATTAAAACAGGTTTTGTGAGGAGATTTTTAAGACCCGTTTTCATGGCAGCACAATATATAGGTCTGGGTACTTAGAACACTCTTCATCTCTTTCTGTAATCAGCAATTTTGCAAGCTTTCTTACAAGAAAGCCCACAATTATGCAGTACACTATCCATTAAAGTGAATTCTCAAGGTGCTTTTTAAACTGCATATTTAGAATGAATATTAAATCATCATTTGGGAGGTGGATCAAAGTAAGAGCTTAGATAATAAAGCATTCTTCCTAGGATTACAACTTCTTTCTTTGTCCTGTTTAAATGTATTTTAATTTTGAGGAAGATTATATTATTGTCTAATACTGACTAATATTATTGTCATTATTTATGGGAAGATAAATTTAGCCCAGATGGTAAGCTTTTCCTTTTCTGAAAATTAAATGTCTTTTCCTGCTTAGTTTTTAAAGATCAAAAATAAAAGAGGTGAGTAAAATCTTAACATTCACTTTTAAATGTAGGATTTGTAGCTTTTGTAATTTCCATTTTAGCGGCAAGGATTTGACAGGACTGCCTTTATATATCTAATTGATCTTTACTGAGTACAAATGAAGTGTCTATTGGACACCAAAGGCGACCAATGTATTTTTAATGGGCTGCTAAGCTAATCATACTTCAAGGATTTTCATACCTCACAGCAAACTTTAAACCAGGCAAATTTTCTGAGAGGGGATGAGACAAATGTACATGTTTTTCTTAATGAAATGGAACATTTTTGCATTTCTCACAATTTTTCCATGTATAAATGACTATTTGTAAGTGTGTAAGTAAATATTTGTAAGTGCATAAATAAAATATGGTGCTTACAATGTAATAAAACAAAATCCATTCAAAATTTCAAGGCAAAGATGCTTTCCTTACCAGAATGGGGAACGTTTTCAAAAGGCATTCTTGAAAATTGTTCCTATTTTGTTTTTAATAGAAGTGATTGGTCTAACTTTCTCTACCTACCTGCCTACTGAAAGCGATAAACTTCTCGTGCAGGATTTACTTACGCTGCCTTTTGTACATCTTCGTTCCCTGAAACATTTGTAAGCTTCTTTTATGCACTTGTGTGTGTCAACAGGTGAGATGGTCCCGCAAAGAACTGCAAAGGTTTTGTTGGTTTACCGTCTTCTACAGGGCAACAAGACTTGAGCCTTAAGGCTTAGCTTTATGGACCACACTGTACATCCACACTGAAGAAATAGAACATAGCAATATATTTCTGTCAAATGGAAAACTGGAAATATTTATCTTCTTCATGCTTGCAGGCAGCAGGTTAGCGCATTTCAGTTAAAACTGATCTCTCTCCCTCTTCCCCCACCCAAGGCAATAGTGATTCATTGTGCACAAATTTGCAGCATAGCATTAGTTTCAAAAGGGCATTCTGAATTTTAAAGCCATTATCAGTTTTTACATCACTGGTGTACAGAATTGTAGAGAACTGACCTCTTAAGCTACATATCCTGAAGCAGCTTGAGGAGAGGGGGAGAAAGAGGAAAGCTTTTCTGAGCCCTGGGATCCCTCTATGTAAACAACGTCCTTTGTAGCATGCCCAGCTTACTCTCTTGACATTTTTTTTTTGTGATACCCTTATGCGACGAGAGGGGAATTGGGTGGGGAGATCTAGCTAGTTCAGCGTAACAGGATTTCAGCCCTAGTGTTTCCACAGCGGTGAATGTTTAACCCCTAGAATATCTGCAGCTGCTAAATATATGTATTTATAGAAAAAGAAGCAACAGCAACTGGTTAGGTCAGGAACTTGGCATCTGTGATTTGGCTGCAAAAACTTTAGTATGCACACTCCATCCGTTCTACCTCTCCTCCTTTACCCTTCTCCCCCCAAAATTAATTGCATTTCTAGCTAACAAGGTTTAGTTACAGAGGCACCTGACTCTTTCAAACCGTTTGGACACAATACAAAAGTCCAGTAGTAGACATTACAGGATTAAATCCATTGTAACATTCTAAAAATCAATTCATCTGTTCCTAATAGTGTTTCAATAGTATCCTAGTAACCTTTTCTGTGAAGCTTCATATGGTCTGTATTTGCAAACACTATTAAAAAAGGCCTTCTTGCATTCAAAAAAAAAAAAGCTAAATCTCTTCACAGAGCTGCTGGAGAGGTGCAGACTCCAATGTGGGCAAGTGTATTTGCCAACATGCCATATGGGAGCCATGGTTGGGACTTTTTTTTTTCTAGAATAATTAAATGTTGATGGCAGAGTTCAAATGGATCATTAAAATTCAAAAGTGTAAGAAACAGATTTTTTCTTATGTTGCTGAACGCTCCAGAGGGCTGAATAGCTAGCAGAAGTGAGGCAGGCTGCAGCAGTGATCAGCGTGTGCTGTGATGGTACTAATTTGATCATAATATAGTCATCTCTGAAGATTACAGCTATTCAATTAAATATTCTAATTAACCTGAAGTATTAGGCAAATGATACTAATTACAAATATTCTCCTGAGATTCACAGCAATGAAAATCCCACTTGCAACTGATACTTCTAGCCAATGTTTCGTAACACAATGTCCTATATCATAGGCTTTCAGAATATTAAAATGCAGTTAATTTGCCTAAACCTCATTTGTTTAATGGCATTAGCATTTTGTTTGAAATTGTAATAAACGTACATCCCGCTTTCAAGTAAAATTTAAAATGAGTGTACTCTTGGGGTAACTTAAGATTCCTGTTTACAGACCTAGCACTTTATTCAGTAAGCGGAACAGTTTGAGCTTAACTTTCAGCCATTAAACATATTGAAATTGTTTAAAAATGCTAATAATTTGTCTTTTCAAATAAGAAAAAAAAAGGATATTTTGCAGTAAAATTTCATGATGTTACCCATGTGACCAGTTTCCTACTGTGAGGGCCCCAATGCTTGAACTTGCCTTGTAGTTTTTTAGTAGAATGTTTGTCTTTTGTAGGTTGTTGGTTTCTGTTTGTTTTTTTAACTCCCTCTTCAGACAAAGCCACACAGACCTTCTTTTTCGTTTTTCTGCCTTCCTCCCTTTGCTCCCTTTCACACTGCACGTGGACAGGGGGCTCCAGGTCAGGGGTGCAGTGGCTTCTGGGGGCTCTAACTCCTGTGTGGCGCTACTGCACACCTTGCACACGAGCGCTTTTCTCCTGTCGCTCGCAGGGACAGCTCAGCTACTTCACCTAGCGCTGCGCTGAGCAGGTCACTTGGTTGTCTGTGTGAACTGGGCAGAATGCTACTTTGAAAACAGAGCACGAGGCAGATCACTCAGCTAAAAAAAAAACAAACATAAAAAACCAGGTGTCGTTCCTGACCACAATTCTTGGTGGGTTTTGTTTGTTGATTTGTGTTGTCCTAACACGAAGGGGGAAGGCTGAGACTACCCACCAGCAGAAGTGCCTACTTAAAAAATAACCACTTGCAAACAGTTAACAGAAACAGAGCAGGTAGCAGGCTTCAAGTGCTGTTTAGGACCCTCTACCATGCCCACCGCCTTGTTAGAAGGATAAAGGGACCGGAACGCTTTCCACATGTGTCCTGTTGATTCTGTATGCGTTTTAAAGAAAGAGATCAGAAAAAAAAACCTTCCCAGTTCTAGTGCAATTTTATCAGTACTTCTGCAAAGGATTATAAAAGTTTAACTGATATGAGTAACGTCTTCCTGTGAATATATTCCTTTTCCTCAGCCTCTGCAGTACTTGTCTGAAGAGAATCAAAGTGCTAACCCTGTACCTTTTACCTCGACCTGTGAGGGATTGCTAAGGGCTAAAAAATAGAAAAAAAAAACAAACCAAAAAGATTGTCAGAATTTCAGGTGTAGAAATATCACACTATCAAACCGCAACACTGCGAACAAAGCTAAACCAAATACAGTATGAAAGACTGTAATTTTCATGTTGTAATTGGTGAAAGCCGATTATGGTATTTGTACAGGAAACACTGGAAGAATTTGTAACAGAGCAGACCTTTCTCTGACAGTTTCCAAAATATAAAGATATGCAAGTATTACATTTCCTCAGATCTCAGAAGATTTAGAACAATTTGTGTCTGAAACATGGTGAAATCTTTGGACCTAAACTTGGAGAAGGGGGAGACTGCAGAGATGGCATCATGCTGCCATATGACCTTTCATGGAGCAGGAAGGAGACACAAGGGAGCGCGTAGTGAACTCAGGATAAAAGAAAATCCTGGGCAGACTGTGTGCAGCCCTTGAGAGATGTATGAGGACTGGAGTTTTTGTTTGATTGCTTGATTTTGATGCTTTTCTTTGGTTGCTTACTTTTAACCCTTTTATAGCTGTTTTTCCTTTGGTGCTGTTAGAGATTGCTGAAATGATTAAAAGTCCCTCTCTTTCCTCCCAGAATGAAGTAGAGGGTTTATATCACCTTATTCTGACTTGAAATCAGATGATAGTTTGCTATTCTCCTTAGGTTTTCACATCACATACATTTAGGATGCTCTATGATTATGGAAGAAGATGTTACATACATTTAATCGATCTGTATTAACACACATCCAGGTCTATATAACAGAAATCTGTATGTAAGAGTGTACTTGTACTGGACTCAGCTTAAGGAAGGCTTGGAGGAGCAGAAAGGTAGAAAGAAAAGCGAAGATTCAAGTAGAGTAATACGCTTATATCTGCTCCCCTTTTTGTGGTGTGCCATGGAGGACCAGCCGCATCCACTGACATGAAGGAGTAGCAGCAAAGGGAAAGGTGCGACCCACGTGCAGTGAAGCACAGTACAGCATGGACGGCTGACTCCTCAGCGAGTGCCATTGCTGAGCCCGCTCAAACAGGACAGGGAATTTAAATGAAAATGAGGGGCCAGCTCAGAGATGGCAGGAAAGGTATTTTTCAGGTCCAGATCCCCACTTCTGCTGTCGTCCTCAGCCCTCATTTAAATTCTCAGCAAAACTGTGAGATAAACAAAACCAAACAAGAAAACAGAATGCGGCAACAGGCAAGGGAAAGCTAAGGAGCAAAAAAGAAAAAAAAAGAAAAAAAAAAGAACGGCAGCAAAAGCAGGGAAAGAGGGAGAGGAGCTGCATATGTACATGCATGTATTGTCCAAAGTCCTGCAAAAACTAGCTACAGCTCTCCAGGGAATCATTATTCTGCTGTGAAGAAATAAGCACATTCCACTGCTGTATTAGCCCCTGGATGAAGTGGCTAAGAATAAAATATTGTAAAGTAGAATATGTTCACATTTACCTGTAGAGTAAGTGAGCAAAATGATACAGTCTTTATTTATGCAGGGTGTTAACATAATGCAGTGATCTATAGGTGCATTCTTGTGGGGGAGTGAATCTACTAGAGTGATTTACTTTTATAAAGGAAATTAATACACCAATGTAATAAAATTGTCATGTACTGCATTGATCTCCTTGCTGCAGAGGAAGTGAGGAGGATCTTAAATTTATATAAAATGAATATAATGAAATAATAAATGCACAAGAGTTGATATTGCAGAGTGAGGTACATATTTACAAGGGAAATAAATACAGTGAAGTGACCCACTTCTATAAGGGGAGGACATTTAAAGGAGTCATTTCCACATCTGCAGGAGCGGGAAGCAGGGTAGCTCATGCTTTGTGAAGTAGCGAGCATGCAACAATGCAGGAAGTACAATAGTGGGAAACTTACTGGTATTATTAATTTTTGCTGGCCACAAATAATACATGGCAAAGGCGTGGCTCTCTGAGCAGCTTCATGGAATGACAGTTGGGGAAAGAATATTTATGACAATGATATAAAAGGGCAGACCCAGCACACAGAGACATGAAGCAAACTCAGGTTTCTCTCTGGAACCTGCAGGACATTTGAGCCATCACCATTAAAGGCCATCACAATGATTTCCTCAGTCCGGGTGACACAGATGCTGTATTTTACTCTGTACCATCCACTGAATAATCAGATATAAATGACTACCGTAAAAATGTATGGGCAATGACAATTCTAACAAAGCCAGGAACTCAAACTGAATAAAATGGAGCGCAGAGAATGAGTCAATCTGGGAACTTGTAGGGTTTCTACATGTAGTCAAAGTCCTTCTTAAATCAAGGACCTAGATGACTGAGCCTTATTATTAGACTAAGTCTATATTAGGTTAGTCTATAACAGTAGTTCTAAAGCAAACAATACCATAAAGGCAAAAGCCAGTCCTGTACAAAAAATCTCAGAGTAAACTTGGGTTCTTGGTTTGGCACAGAGATTTACTGGGTGAGAGGGGGGAGGACATTCTGGCCTATACTATGCAGAAGGTTGGGCCATCAGGTCTAACGGTGTCCCTTGGCCTTACACTCTTAAGTTAGACCCAGTCCGTTCTTGCTTCTGCGAGTCTGAAGAGATGGATTTAGGGTAAAACATATGAGAGGAAACAGAAGATCACTGCTTCTGAAACACTGATCCTTGCCTTCATTCGTGCTTCCATCAGAGGCCTTTCTAAGGAAGTGACAGTAGTCCCAAAATGCCTCATCCCAGTCATATCTAGTTGTATTGACCCAAAACAGGTTAAGGAAATAAGGAGTGCATCTGTCTGCCAGATTCTTAATGAGAAAGCTCATAGTTGGCAGGACCAAGCAAGGACAGGATTTTATGCAGCTGATCTGCAGGCTCACTCTAATGACGGACATGGAGAAGTCCTCAAAACAGCCTGGAATTTTTTCTTTTAGAGGTGGTCAGACTGCACACTTTGTGGGTTTTGTTGTCCACCTTGAATTTGTCCTCTGAGCAGAAGTCTTGGAGGAATATTTAAATGGCAATCCTGATGATAATTCTTTCTAAAGCATCCCAAAGTCATCAGTCCATCACACAAGAACACAGGTAGGACATGTGGTCAGTCTATTTTGTCCCTTACTGCTTCACAGTGTGATGCAGACAGGCTCCTTGACATTTTGCTTTTCATTCAAACTTAACATAGTCATTGCTGAAGGATGGAATTTAGCTTTAGCTGTGACTAAGCCAGTCGATTGTTCCGCTTCTTTTCCTTTTTTACTGTTGCATTTCTTCAGACACTCCTTTTTTATGCTTGCTCTTTTGCTTTTCACAGAATCTCAGAATTGCAGGAAGGTTAAGGTTGAAAAGGATCTCTGGAGGTCATCTTGTCCAATTACCCCCCAGCTCAAGCAGAGCCACTTAGAGTTAGCTGCCCAGGACCATGTCCAGTTGGCTTTTGAATATCTTCAAGGATGGAGTCTCCACAACCTCCCTGGGCAGCTTGTGCCAGTGCTCAGCCATCCCTACAGTAAAAAAGTGTTTCCTGATGTTCAGATGTCACCTCCTGTATTTCAGTTAACGCCCATTGCCTCTTGTCCTGAAAAGAGCCTGGCACCACCAAAAAGAACATGGCTCCATCCTCTTTGGACCCTCCCTCCAGGTATTTTTATATAGTAACAAGATTTCCCCTGAGCCTTTTCTTGTCTAGGATGAACAGTTCCAGCCCTCTCAGTCTTTCCTCCTAAGAGATATTTTCCAGTCCCTTAATCATCTTTGTGGCCCTTCACTGGATCCTCTCCAGTATGTCCATGTCTCTCTCCAGAACTGAACACAGTACTCCAGAGGTGACCTCACCAGTGCTGAGCAGAGAGGAAAGATCACCTCCCTTGAGCCTCTGGCAGTAATTTGGCTAATGCAGACCTGAATACCATTAACCTTCTATGCTGCAAGAGCATGTTGCTGGCTCATGGTCAACTTGGTGTCCACCAGGACTACCAAGCAATAGGCCCACATTTTCCCTAGTCTTCCTTTTGTAGCTTCCTTTTGTGTTTGAGTTAGGCCAAGAGCTCCTTGTTCATGCAGTCAGGCCTCCTGGCATTTTTGCCGGACTTCGTGTTTGTTAGGATGGAAATCTCTTGAGCTTGGAGGAGCTGATCCTTGAATATTAACCACCTTTCTTGGGCCTCTTTTCCCTCCGTGGCCTTATCTCATGGGACTCTTCCGAGGAGATTTTTGAAGAGACTAAAGTCTGTTCTGCTAAGGTCCAGGGTTGTAAGCTTGCATTTTACCCTCCTTCCTGCCCTCAGGATCCTGAACTCCACCATCTCATGGTTGCTGCAGCCAAGGCTGCCTTTGACATTCACAGCCCTAATGAGCCCCTTCTTTGTGGTGAGTAAGAGGTCCAGCAGAGCACCTCTCACCATTGGCTCCTCTAATCACTTGCAGGAGGAAGTTATCATCAGTGCAATCCAGGACTTTCCCAGATTGCTTATGCCTTACTGTGTTGTCTCTTCAGCAGGTATCAGGGTGATGAAAGTCCCCCATGACGACCAGGGCCTGTGAACATGAGGCTGGTCTTATCTGTCTCTAGATAGACTGATCCACTTATTCTTCCTGGTCAGGTGGACTATAGCAGACACCCACTGTAATGTCACCTTTACCTGTCCCCTCTTTAATCCTAACACATAAACTCCAGAGCTCCATGCCCTCCAGCTGCTCTCTCATGTAAAGGGGGACTCCCCCTCCTCAGCTTCCCATCCTGCATCCTGTCCTTCCTAAAGAGCCTGTATTATCCCCATTGCAACACTCCAGTCATGGAAGGCATCCCACCACATCTCCTTGATTCCCAAAAGACTGTAGCCCTGCAACTGCACAAAGGTCTCTAATTCATCTTGTTTGTTTCCCATACTGCATAGGCTAGTATACAATTTTCCTTTTCAGAGTTGAGATACAAAGGAGATGTAGGAGATAGCTAGAGGATAGTTGATGTAAATAAGTAGTCCAATAAAATGGCAAAGATCAGCACCGAAATTGTACTTTAGTGAAGCTATGTGCTTTTAAAGTAAAATACTACAAAGCATGAAAATGTATTTCACTAAACAAAAAGTTGTACCTCTAAAATTCCATATTTTGGAAAAGGCCACATTAAACTATATTTAATCTCTCTAGTCCACCCTATGTCTGAATCTTAACTTTTTTTCTCCGCTAAGTCTGTTGAGGACATCTGTGTTATGTGATGAGTGAACAAAGAAGTGAGGCATTTCCTTTTTCCATAAATTCAGTATCATTTCAAGTACTGTGAAACACTAGAGGAGTGCAATGTGAATAAAAGTAACTGTTCAGAGGGGTAAACCTAGAAAGCCATTCCACAGAGATTGGTGGCAGTGTTATAATTCTCACAGAAAATCAAAGGCTAGCTCGTCCTTTCTCCTGTCATTACAGCCTTAGTACAAAGCTATAGAAAGGATATCCTGGGGCATTAAGTTTGTAGACACCATGGAAAACCATTTCATAAAATCCTATTTATCCACAGATGAAGGTTTTATACTCAATGTTCTGCATGCCCTGCCCCTGTTGGAAGGCTGTTAGGAAACAATGACCCGGAGCATCTTCAGTAGTCATCAGACAACGATCCAGATTACATATCTGAGATTACAGTTGGGTTTAAATATCAGGCAAATTCTAGCAGGTGCTTAACCCAGGGGATTCAAAGCCGCAATGAGCCCTTTGGCAGATTCTGGATCCAGTTTCAAACCCCTTTTCTTAATTTTGGAGCAGCCCAAAGTAGGATTATGGCACCAACCCATCTCTTGATAAATACAGGCTGGAGTTAGATGAGTTATGGGATAACTTCATCTCAGTATTAGAAGGGATTGCTTGTCAAGAGTTTAACTCCTTTAAAAGAAATGAAGCTAGTGGAAAAATTAGGCATTCTTAATAGCTTGACTTGCTTCTCTAGCACGTGAAACGTTAATGGGAACCACTCTGGGCAGCACTTTATCCTTTACCTGCAACTAGCTGTGGTTTTATCAGTTTTATTATCAACTTTTTCTAAATTCCCCAAAAATGTCTAATTCCCTTTTCTCTAATCGTAGCTTTCTCTCTCTGATGCCACTCCAGTGACCAGCAGGAGTTACTATCATAACTTTGCTTCCTAGACTGGCAGTGTTTTGCCAACCAGGCCAGCCAAATTGTTGCCTCTGATGATTTTTGGCAGTGAGTTATCACTCTGTAGGGTCACAAAACTAGTGCATGCATAACTAAATTTGTCTAAGGGAAAAATACAACATTCAAATAACACTTTTAACCCAGATATCATGAATTTTTAATATTATCACACTGCTTGCAGCTTCCAAACACCTGCTACAGCCAGAAATGCAGGGATTTTTACCCAAAGTGAACTAGACCTCTGTACTACCTCATTTTAGTACTAACATATGCACTCTTAAAATGTTTATATGTGATTCATAAAGAATACATTCATTCCATTGTGCATACAGGCAGGTAAGAATTTGGGTGCACATATATATAAATTGTGTGTCTGTGTGTGTGTCTATTCAGCTATGTAACTCCATGATTGTAATTTAAGTGTGCGTGTCTTTTCTCTAGCAAAGCAAACATTATAAAGCATCTATTACCTATCTGGATACTCGCATACTAGCAGAGGGCCTACAATTATGCAACTATTTTAAAACCAACCCCCACTCCTCTAAAATAACAACTGTGCAACTAATGTAAGGAAAACAATTCTACTCAGAATAAAATTAGTATGAAATCAGGCAAGTGTGAAAGGCTGCAAAGTAACTATTTTGTTACATGTTTTTATGACATAATTATATTGATCTGAAAGACACTCATCCAGAACCACAACCTTTTATATCTGAAGAAAAAGCCTGTATAATCTTTTCAATCACTTGATATTCATGGTCTTACTCAAAGGTCTCTGAATATGTCATGTGTGTAATACCAATGCAAAATTTGGCACTATAGTCACTACCAGCAATATGTTTCAATAAGGTAATTTTCTTGCTGCCTAAGAACATCAGCAGGGTGCAATCCTGAACAAAAACAGACTATGACATCTTATTCAAGCATACATCTGGAGGACAAAACTATACTTTATTAAAGGAAAATGGGATTTCAGGATTGTTTTGACAAGCGGTAAAAGCATGCACCTCACTTTACATACAGTACAGAGTTTTAAATTCACAGTGCTTGTGTAGCCATCGTTAAGTAAAGGCTGGAAGAAAAATACTTCCATTCTCACTGGGTTATGCAAATATACAAATAAAGCCTTACTATTTATATTGTATATATTTTTGTGCTGGGCTGCATAATATGAAAATAAGATGTAAACTATCATTTTCCTTCTTTTATCTGTAAACAAATCCTTTTGTATACTTAAGAAGGCAGCACACGTGTTTATTCTTTGTACAGCTCGCATACAGATGCTTTCTAATGTTGGGTATGAACATTCATTTCCACCAAGTGTGTTTGGTTTTCTATTTTGTTTTTATACTTTGCGTTAAAATCTTCCTTTTCTTGTGTTCCTAACCACCTCCACAAGTTACCATTATGTTAGAGGATCTTTTTTAAGGGAAGAGGAAACAGCCTAAATGATGCTTTTTTTTTTTTTAAACATATTTCGTCATAAAGTATATGCATTTTTAGTGTTGGATTTTCCTTAGAATATTTAGAGACGAGGTCATATACTGAATAGTACTGAACATGTCTCTTGTGAGATACTAAGCATGTGTTGCTGAGAGATCATGCAATAATAGATTTTTGTCACTGATTTCAGCAGGAATAATCAGCTCTTAGGACCATCTGAAAAATTACTGCCTTTCTCTAGGGTCATTTTTATGGTTGCACTTTGAAGTGGTCAGTGACCATGTCTAAAATATGTTCCTAAACTTGAAAACCACTGATTTAGTGCTTTGTGCATTAGAAACATATTGATACGGAGGGCATGAATTGAGCAGTTTGGCAAGCTTGCAAGCTAAAAAGAGTCTGTGTCATTATAGCTCTAAGTGAAAACATCCAAAAAAAAGTCACTGATATTCCCTACCATTCATACCATAAATTACCACCAGATTTGTTGTCATTTGTTTATCCGAAAACAGATTTATGCTCTGTTATTTGAGTTCTGTAATATGTTTTGTTGCCCAAAAGCAAACACTTTCAGAATATTATATGATATGACAACCATCTCTACTGGTAATGCACTGTTAGAGTGGATGTTGTACAGGACTGAACATACTTAATATACACAGTGCCAAGGTTATTTGGAAGATCCTAGCCTAATTTATTTGACTAATAACACTATTAAGCAGCTAATAGGGCGATTTTAACCAAACTGAAATCTTCAAGTTATACAGCTTACCTCAATTATCACCACTGTCAGATCAGAAATAATTGATGGCTGCTTTGGACTAATCCCCTTGAAATCCATACTACACTTTATTACTGCTGTTTCTGCATATTCAGAATGCCCATCACTGGAAAGGGAAAATGTCATCGGCAAACTGGAGGCTTGACAGCAGGACTGAAAGGGATGCACGCTAAAAGAAATGACAGTGACAGATACTTTAGCACAGTGTGGCTCTTGAAGTGAGTGATGTTGGACCAAGAGCCATTTGTAAAATGATTTATTTTCATTTCCATTTCCTTTCCTCCAGAAGATGCACTTCTTTTGGAAGATGCTAAACTCTGCTTTAATTTTTTAAGTTTTCTTTTTAATTAGTACCTCCCTCCCCAGGAAAGTTAAAAGACTATTTATGGAGAGGCTGCTGAGGAAGAGGAGAATGGGTGTTGTTACTCTGTGGAGTTACACAAACCCTTTGCAAACATCCCTTTAGTGGCCATGTTTGGATAGACAAGGCCAGTTCAGTTTTCCCTTGCTGTCTATAAAGAATATTCCTTTAAAACCTGCCACACATTACAGTCAACAGTAAAAATAAAACACTGCAAATGATGTAGTGAAGAGCAATGTTATGTCATTTGCTAAAAATACACAAATCCTTTCTCTGGATTATGAGCTGTTTTTTCTCCAGTGCTAGAAATGTCACATATTCACGGTATGTACATTGTGGAGTAAAGCACTTGAAGACGTAATTCCGAAAAAAAGGAAAACACTTACCCTAAAACAAGACACGTGAGACCAGTCTCATGCGAAAGACTTCTCTATGATCCTGAGTCAAGTGGAAAAATTAAATATTATACAACTTTCACACTGCCCAAAATCATGGATTAGCAAACCATAAAACTGACATTAGAACTTAAATTGGGCCTCTGTGACTTGGGCTTCTTGCCACACAAAACTGCTTAAAACGATCTTGCAAGTGAGTACTTTAGTTTTATTTATGTAGACCAGTATTCTTGTTTGCACGTGTAAAAGAAAGCATCTCATTTGAAGGGGTGAGACTCTAACATTGCATCTGGCTCTCCCACATAAAGCACTTCAGATATTACCAGGTAAAATGCATCTGCCAGAGGTCCAGCCTTCCTTCCTGTGTCTCACAGCTTCATCCAGCCGAGAAGAAACTGCTGTGCCCCAGCTCCTCACAGCATCCGACAGCAAAGCCACTACTTATGGCTCCTTGCACGTGTTCTGCATCAGGAATGCAAGACGTTTGTCCTGTCCCATCCCACCCCATCCCAGCCTGTCCCATCCCATTCCATCCTGTCCCATCCCATTCCATCCTGTCCCGTCCTGCTCCTGCAGTATATTGCTCTGCTACAATGCATCAGAAAAGGGAAATGAGCTATTTTGCGCCCCACAAAAGCATTTTCTCTGAGGGTTGAGGGAGCAACGTTCTCTCCCAGCCAAAGCCTTCAAAGAGCTCAGGAAGGGGAGGACAGGGAGCTTGCCATCTGTTCACTGAGTATGATGGGCAGAACAGCCAATTCTGCGTACCTCCTTGAGTGACATTTTTAAATGGATGTGAATGAAATCAGCAGCTGTCAGAGGAGCTGAAGGCATGAGAGAATCTGGACAAAAACATTAATGCGGAGTATTTGTTGTTTAGGCCAAGGACACCAAATTTTAAAAGAAACCAAAACAACAGGTTTGTTAGGGCAATTTACTACCAGAAGTACTTTTGTTTAATTTTTTTTCCTGTTTTGTTTCTTTCATAGCAAATTATAAACATTTGGTTTTACCTGCTTTCAACGTTAGTCATTCCACTAGACATTCCTATGTCACTCCCTCCCCAAGATTAACAAACACAGTATTTTCAGAGTCAGATCCTACAGAAAAATGTTCAGTAGAGATGTCACTTCCTCACTGTGCTTTCTAACCATTTGTGATTCTCCAGCCGGTCTCACCTGGTACTTTACTTTTAGCACAGTGTCATCCTGTTTACGTCAGTAAACAGACTTTACTCTTGCCAAATTCTGGCATGCTGCAGTACAGTTTTATGATTCTTCAAAATATTTTACAGGCGTGTCTGAAGTATGTAATGAGGCAGTGAATTGGGAAGGATCTCAAAATTATCAAGTGGCAGAAATTAGCACGTTATATATATACACACACATATATACATATATGTACGTATATATGCATGTACATATGTACGTATATATCTACACATATACATGTATGTATATATATGTACATATATATATGTATCTATACATATATACACACACATATATACATATGCAAATATACATATCTATATGTACATATATATACATACACACACACAGAGGTATAGTCCAGTATCTTGTCTCTTACATATGATTTAAATATATTTTTCTGTGACAAACTTAACTGTACTTAACTGTATACTTAAACATTATGGAGGAAACCATCATCTTGACCTCAGGTAACGAACCATGCATGTGCTGAAATGTGAAGATTTATACCCCTGGCATTTCTGTATTAGAACTAATGAAACCAAAGAGGTCATTGTACATTCATATAAATGCCTGGACTAATATAAATTTATTTTCATCCATCTTTTAAGATTGACCTATATCATGCAATTTATAGCAACCTTTTCATTGCATAACCTTCCAAAAGAAGGAATGAACAGTCAAAGCTGGTAAACCTTCTGCAGATTAATGACAGAAATCTTTTTTACGGTCTTTGACGGAGCACAGCACATATATACAGATGGCAATGAAAAACAATTTTTAGGGTAGGAGATGCATATGTTTGGTGGGGCGGGGAGGGGAGAAGGAAACACACATCATATTTTTCCTGCCAGCACAAGTTTAGCAGTCTTCCCATTTTCAACAATCAAAACTTTGAATCCCATCTTTCTGTCTTTGTATCTACCTCACTTAATGCAGTGTAAGCAATTCTAGTATCAAATAAAACCTCACTTAATATGGTGAATAAAAAAAAGGTCTTTCATTTTTGTTAAATTTAAGCCCTAGAGGTGACAGGGGAGGGGGAAAAAAAGAGGAGAGGAGGAACAACAATGCCAAAAGCCAGAAGGCTAAAGTGAAGTCCACTAAGGGGTATGAACAGAGTAGCAGCAGTGAACAAGCAGATGGAAGCAGCAAAAAAGCGGTTCAGGACTGGGCAAATAAGGGCTAGACCTGAGGAAGAGGAAGGCTAGCAGAGGTTAGTCTCAGCGCTATGAACTGAGTCCTCCTGCATGATTCCTGTTGTGCCTGTTCTTAGTAGAGGAGCACCACTGCAGCAACACAGATACTTGAAGCATCAAGTCCTGGAGAACAGGTGAGATGCCTGAGGACTGAAGGAAAGCCAATGTCACTCCAGTCTTCAAAAAGGGCAAGAAGGAGGACCCAAGAAACTACAGGCCAGTCAGCCTCACCTCCATCCCTGGAAAGATGATGGAACAGCTCATTCTGGGTGTCATCTCAAGGCATGTGGAGGAAAAGAAAGCTATCAGAAGTACTCAACATGGATTTACCAAGGGGAAATCATGTCTGGCTAATCTGATAGTCTTCTATGATGGCATGACTGAATGGATAGATGGGGGGATACCAGTGGATGTTGTTTACCTTGACTTCAGCAAACATTTGACATGTTGTTCCACAGGATCCTCATAGGGAAGCTTAGGAAGTGTGGGTTAGATGAACGGACAGTGAGGTGGATTGAAAACTGGTTGAAAGATAGAGCTCGGAGGGTCGCGATTAAGGGCCCAGAGTCTAGTTGGAGGTCAGTGAGAAGTGGTGTTCCCCAGGGGTCAGTAGTGGGCGCAGTCCTGTTCAGTCTCTTCCTCAATGACCTGGAGGAAGGGCTAGAGTGCAGCCTCAGCAAGTTTGTTGATGATCCAAAAGTGGGAGGGGTGTCTGACAGAGCAGAAGGCCGTGCCGCCATCCAGCGAGCCCTGGACAGGCTGGAGAGCTGGGCGGAGAGAACCGTTCTGAAATTGAAGAAGGGCAAGTGTAGGGTGCTGTCCCTGGGGAGGGATAAGCCCACGTACGAGCAGAGGTTAGGGGCTGAGCTGCTGGAGAGCAGCTGTGTGGAAAGAGACGTGGGAGTCCTGGTGGACAAGAGGATGACTGTGAGGCAGCAATGTGCCCTTGTGTCCAAGAAGGCCAATGGCATGCTGGGGTGCATCCAGAAGAGCGTGGCAAGCAGACGGAGGGAGGTCATGCTCCCCCTCTACTCTGCCCTGGTGAGGCCGCCTCTGGAGTGGTGTGTCCAGTTCTGGGCTCGCCGGTTGCAGAGGGACAGGGAACCGCTGGAGAGGGTATAGCAAAGGGCTACAAAGATGATGAGGGAATTGGAACACTTCTCTTATGAAGAAAGGCTGAAGGATTTGGGTCTCTTCAGTCTGGAAAAAAGACGACTGAGGTGGGATCTTTTCAATGCTTCTAAATACTTAAAGGGTGAGTGTCAGGAGGACGGGTCCAGGCTCTTTTGAGTGGTGCCCAGAGACAGGACAAGAGGTAATGGGCACAAGCTTGAGCACAGGAAGTTCCACCTAAACATGAGGAGGAACTTTACTTTGAGGGTGTCAGCGCACTGGAAGAGGCTGCCCAGGGAGGTGGTGGAGTCTCCTTGTCTGGAGACACTGAAAACCCGCCTGGACGTGTTCCTGTGCAAGCTGCTCTAGTTGAACGTGCTTTGGCAGGGGGGTTGGACTAGCTGATCTCCAGAGGTCCCTTCCAACCCTACAATTCTGTGATTCTGTAACAGTTCTGCCTCCAGCTGAAAAAATGAAATAAATCTGCAATATCTGGCTAACCTCTCAGACTGAAACAAAGGAAATCTGTGAAGTCTACAGGTTTATTCACTATTTGTGAAGTTAAACGTTTGCTTCATTTTTTTCAGCGTCAGGGTTTATCGAAGGACACACAGTGTTTTGAAAAGTATCTAAAGAAACACCGCAAAATTTGGGAAGTCTGTAATTCATTCCAACTTCTGCTACACATTATCCTTCTCTCCTGTTTCTCAGAAATGTTGGCAAAAAACACTTTTTCATAACAACTCAATTCTGAGGTATTACATAGCACTTCTTACAAACTGTAAGAAAACCAAGTCCGTTACAGGAATAATCCTGATGAGATGTGATATGGTGCAATAGTGTTACTCAGGGATTCAGAGTAGAATGACTAGATAACCAGAAACTTTAAAAAATGAATAGTAGCCTAATGTTAATGTCCACTTTTTTATTTAGGCTAGGCTAGCTATTGCTGCATCATGCTGGCAGGAGCATATAAGGCACATTAGCTTTTGAAAGGCCTTAGGGACAGTTTCTGGAAGGAAAATATATGAACAGGCACCGGCATTGTTGCTGATTCTGTGTTATCAAAAAAAAAAATATTAAAAAACACAAGCACCATGAAGGGATGAATTTGATCATCAACTAGAGTGTTACGCTGGTGGCAGGGCAAGAGCTCAGCCTAACTCACATATGGAAAATAGCTTGGAGATGAAAGCAAACCTGTGTGGTCCAAGCTGCCTATAAGCTACTTTATGCAGAAATCTCATAGCTCTCACATATTTAATACAGCTCCACAAGGATTGTATTATAGGCTCCAAGAGATTCAGATAATTAAGAGCCTTTGTTTACAACAGGCATGCAGGGGACTGCATTCCACCAGAACCTAGCAAAACACAAGGATTTCTAAACTTGGGAGAAGCCTCAACTCCTTTAATTTAGACATTGCTTCCTCAAGTTGATGGCAAACACTTACTGTCATAAATTATTACAAGTGCAACTAAAATTTCCTCATGGCATTTGATGTAATTTGTTGTTACTGAATTGCATATACCTGAACTGTGTTAGATAACACATCTTCTAGTCTCCACCTAGAAGCCAAATAATAGACTATTCTTATACCCCAAGGAAAAAAAGGGAAGACACACTCCTATTGCATGAAGACTTCACAACTAATTCTTATCTTTGGTTTTCATCATGATTTTTGATAATATTTTTCATTTTCAAGTTTGTGAATGGGACTTGGAACCAGAAGTGCTTGAAACATAATGAGTAAACTTGTTCACTTGATATTTCCATCTTAGTTTTGTGATTCGCATGTTTCATATAATCCTGAGATACATATCCAAGCTTTTGAATGTTTATCCAGAGGAAACCAAATAAAAAATAGTGGGCTACGGATTCTTTCTCTAAGAACAGCTCTTGCTGTTGTACCATTCAGGTATGGCAGAAGCATCAGCTTGGGTAGCAGAAAGAATTACATGACCTGCTGATTCATAATTTTATAGCTGTGTTTCTGATATGTTTATTTATTTAAACGGTGTCCTTCCTTATGGATCACAACCCATAAATAGCATGTGTGTTTATGCTGCATGGTGACAAACCAGTCAGGACAAAGGAAATGTTCCTGAAAAAGAACAAAAGAAGAAATACAGAGGCAAGAAGTTACTCAGAAGAAAAGATGCCCTTAGAGTTGGTCAAAGATAGATTAAAATGAATAACATGCAATTTAGATCAGAGTTCGCCTTTGGTAGAAACCCTGTTGTTTAGAATATGACGGTGATATCAGAGCAGTTAAGCCTCTAGTTTACCAGGCTGAATTAAGAAAACAAATATTTTTGACGTGTTTCTGCTTTTTGCTTGACTTTTCATCCCCATGCCTAGCCTTCATATGTTTTATTGGCAATTTATATAGTCAGCAGAAGACACCAAAGCCTTAGCAACAAGATCTTCTGATGTACAAACAAAATGCATTTAATTTGACTCGGTGTATTACAAGCATTATAATCCCTCTTCTGATTTCAACATGATCGACTAATCTCATCTGCTCAGAGGGATAAGCCTTGTCTCAGCCATGATGACAGGCTTAGAGAATGATAAAAATTAGGGCATTCTCACAGATTATATACTGTAACAACAGATAAGGCTTATGAATAAAGAATTGACTACAGGTGGATATTCGTAGAAATGTACTAGATTAAGGGGTTAATGTTAGAGAGGTACAATGTCATTCGTAGTTAAATCATAGATACACACAAGTGTGGGAAAATCTTTCTCGCCTGTGTAAACATTAGGGGAGATGAAGCAAATTTCATAGCTCGTTTCACCAGTGGTCAGAATGAGCAAGTACGTTCTCAATAAAAGGATAACCCTAATTTGCACTCCACAAGTTCAGTTTGATAGCTACTTGTACTGGGTAAAACAGAGAGGCAAAAAAAATGGCCTGGGATGAGATGGCAAGATAAATATTACCATGTTTTTTTCTCACTGCCTAAAACGCTTTAGTTTAGTCTTCTGTTTTTCCCAGGTAAATTTAGTGCTTATAATTCTTCTGTTTGGATTTGTGAAGAACATATGGTGCAGGAATAATCGAGGAAGTGCATGAGGCAAGGGGTAAGCTTTCTAACCATTGAGCAAGACCGCTATATACACACATCTTACCAGCAAATGCTAGCCTTGGGTGATTAAATCTCAGTGCATTGCTGTGAAAAAGTAATGAAACCCATACAGTAACAATGCAGGAAATGCAATTACATGCCATCTGCATGCTAGATTCACATTCAATCTTCTTGGAAAAAAAACTAAACAAACCAAACCTGACACACTCCTTCAATCTGTTAAGCTTGAGTAAATGAAAGGGAAAAGTAACAATTATTTTTCTAACATTATATGAACTTTTTATCCTGGCTTTGAAAAACACTTCCTATGTATCATATTAACATCATGCGATGTGTACTGATCTGCAAACACTTAACAGAATCATCTGTGGAGCAAAGGATTAGGTTATTACAATATGACACAAATTATTTCAAATAATATTACTTTATTAATATTAAAAAATTCTATCTCAAAACTAGCTATAAAATTAGATACTATACATATACAATACAGTCCAAAGAATCATTACCTCTACCTTTCTTAATTATTATAACTTACCAGATATTCTCTTCTTTTCACAAAAACAAAACACAACACAACAAAACAAAAGATCTTGCTTCTAGTTCTCTCTGTGTTTAATTGATAAGTAGTGGAGAATTTTTTGGGTTTTGTATCAGGACTTCAGATTCTGGATATCTCAAGTTAAGAAAGCAGAGACACATTTCACATTTATGTGACAGTAGAAAAATAAATACATCCATTCAGCGATTGCTCAAATTAAGAAGTGACTGCAATCCTGGATACATGTATTTTTCTACAAAGTTAATGATCATAATATTTAAAAGTAAAAAATTAATAAATATGACTGAATTAGTTCTCAGAATGAAGCACCAAGAAAATAAGTGGTTGTAAGTAAAAATGATAATATGAATTTACGATGATACTGTTTCACGCCTATAATCTACTATGAGTAGATTTAGAGATAGGGTCTATTATTAAGAGTTTAAGTTTAAACCACTTGAACTTAATGCAAACTGAATGAGCAAGCTGGAGAGACCAAATATCCGTTTTGTTTCCATAGGAACTCCTCCCACAGAAAGCTGCCACCAAATGCTCATTGGCAAGTAGAAATGCACACGTAAAGCATGTATAGCAGCAGCACGCACGCACGCATGGAGTTCCCCTGTTGCTACCTGTTTGCTCACCAGCAGGCATGTGCAAACCAGCCTCTGAAGAGCCCTGGGGACGCGGTACTGCAGACAGCAACAGGCAAGTCAGTTAGACAAGCTAGGTGGGCCACTTACCCAGAATAATGCATATGTATTGCTGGGAATGTGCTCCCCAGCAACCATCCTGCACATTGTCTTTCTAGGCTGCCAATTAAGTGTATCCTTCTGTAGTCGTTGACACTGGATTAAACAAACATTAGAACTGCATAAACCAGAAATAGCATGACATGTCTGACGTTTTCCTGGCTCATAAGGCATTACATCCCTATGTCACGATCCAAAGTCATGATGCAGCATTTTCCTAAAGGATGGCTGCTTTGATATGTGTCATGTACAATGACACCACATTAACACAATCCCCGACTCTGGAGATACATGTAAAGACTTTTTTAAAAATAATAACAAACATGCAAGCAAAAAATGGAATCAAGGCTGCACATTGATTATAATGCTGTGAAAGAGTTATTAAAAATGTCTTAATTGTCTCATAAATTTAATTCATGTATGAGCATAGGAGTCTTCTAACTGGGTAAGAACATGACACCAGAAGCATTATGATAATAAACCAACATCAAGTATTAAAGAAGTAAAAAATCAAAAGCATCTTTTTCAAACAAAGCTTGAAAGAACTTGGTGAAATCTGAAGTCTGAGGAAAGAAAGTGTGTAGCATCAGTACAGTTTTAATATAATTTTTGTTAAATTGATCAAAAATATTGGTGTTGAAAGTGTATCATCCCTAATATATTGATAATATCTGTTCATGGTAACTCTGGTATATAAAAATCTTGCCACTTTGTAACTGCAAAAGAAAATCATGCGTCTTAAATTAAGTGTTAAGAACTGGTTTACAGCAGACGTGATAGTCCCAGGCGGTTGCTGGTTCTAATGCTCTGTCAGAAATTTTGCAGGTGTTTCTGCTTTTTGGCTCATGGATGAAAGCAGGCGCTGGAAGAGGAAGGGGTGCAAATAGAGGAATGTCTTGGGCCCTTATCTTTGGATGTGACAATGGAAAGCACGACAGCTCTTCAGGCTACAGAAGTTGCTTTAAGACACTTTTGTTCACCCAGACTCCTGAGATCTTTCTCCAACAGTATATATTTACACTTTTTATTGGTTGCCAACAGGCACAGAAGGTAGCAGTTGTTGGGGAGAGGGATTTGCTCCCATCACCATTCCTGTAGCTGCTTCTGCTACACCTGATTCAAGAAGACACGTGAGAGGCTTGCACTTGAAACTTTTAACATAGGCATGACCGTTTGTGAGTATGTCTATACGCCCTTCAGGACCACTGTGCCGGCAGTTCAAATTACATCGCAGCTTAGGAAACTTGGTGTAACTTTGCCAACAATCTTACGAATAACCTGATCCATTTAACTATGGCTGTATACATAAAATAGACTCTGCAGAAGCATATTTGGTTGTAGCTTATCTCAAAAATATTCCACAACAACTCAGTTCACAAGTAAACGTATTTTTCCCTTCTCCCAGTCAGTGTGGAAAAAGAAGGTCAAAACTGAGATCTCCTTCCTTTGTGGCACTGTGTATTATAAATGCAGCACAAAGGAACTTGACTAGCATAACTGTGGGTGATGCAGGAGGTAAATCTAGCTATTGTATTCTCCCACAACTGCTTTGACTAATTAAATCTCAGAAGAGGAAAGAAGCGATATAATGTGGGGTTTTTTTCAGTCAAATATATAAAGACTTGAAAGTAAGGTGCAAGAAACTTACATAGTCAGACTGCTACAAGCAATTGCAATTTAAATTCCAAATCACCTGAAAGAAACTACATCTGTAGCAGGACAAGTTTTTAAGTCCTCGCCTGATCTGTCTCTGCAGTTGCAACTAGCACCAGACAAGTATCACGCAGAGCTCACATGTGGAGTAACGGAACGTCTGAAGTCTGCATTAGCTCAGTGATACCTCCAGTGAAAGCTAGGCCTAAATATCAGTTACAACTATGTCTTGCTGCTCTTAAAGTTTGAAAATAAGACATTCTCTGTCTTCCAAGATCTTGCCACAAAACATCAAACTTCTTGTGTAAAGAGAAGATGGCTTGTTATATATCTGAAAATTTTATTCAAGCCCTAAAGACTTTTGTTGAGGGTATAAAATGAGTAAGAATGTCTATGGGGAATCATCATCTGTTTGTGGCAGGCAAGGAATTCCAAAAATGTTTAGTCTGTTCTGCTCTGTGCTCCTGCAGAAAAGGTTGTATTTCCTTTTTCAGTGCCCATAATCTTTTTAGAACCTTTTCTTTATTGAGCCCATAAACATCACAGTGGAGCTGCAAATCATCATAGTCTGCAGAAACTCCATCAAGGAAGCTACAGAGTAAATGATGCTGAAAAGTTGATGTTCACAACAATAGGCAGTTGACTAACTTTATGATAGTATGCACGACATCTGAGGTATTCAAAAATAATACAGAGGACCATATGATGGATGACACGGTCTCAATATGACTTGGTCAATCCATGGCACCAAGATGCAGTAACCTTAAAAAAATACAGGTTCCCTACCACTGTTCTTCACTAACCTAGTTTTGCTGACGCTGCCTTCTAATTATGCAAGTGCCTTCAAAATGTCTTATTGGCAAACTCAGTGGCTTTTCTGATCTTTGACATAAGTTGCCATGCCTGAAGAAGAAAGTCCAATATGAAACTGTATTCAGTGAAAACATTTAGGAAGTTACATAAAGGAATGAGAATAATCAGAATAGAAAACATCTTCCATTTTACTAAGGACTCATCTGCCATAGATCCTTTCAATGTTTTAACCTTTGAAATAATAGAACTAGAAGCAAAATGGGCTTTTTCAAATTCATTGGGTGCTTTGGGTTTTATCTTTCCCTTTTGCAATCTGCAGTTACATTGGGGATATACTCCATTATCATTTCAGAGACTGTAAATGTCTTTTTCTATTGTGCTGGTCAATATCCATAGCAAGTTGGTGGGATTGTCTATCTATATATTTTGAATTATTTTTTTTTCTCAAAGATTTGACATGGTTTGTTATAGATGGACTGCAATAAATAAAAACGTGATTCTATCAAATAGATGCAAATTAAATCAGCAAATATAGATTTGTTTTATCATGAGAAAAACTTTTTTATAATGTAATATTTGAAGTTTATTAGTGAACTGATTTCACTGTGAACTGTGAGTAAGCTTTTCAAAATAAATTAGGAATATTCAAGGAAGGGAAGTGTCTAATTTCTATTAATATCCCACTGTTGATGGGCACTTCAATTTCTAGCTTTCTTAGCAAATCCCATCGTCTGTCACCAGGTTTTATTCTTAGAGTGAACAATGCAAACCATAGACAACCTTTATTTTCATCCATTTGTTATAATTTTTTATGACCATTTGGGTTTATATCATCGAAATTATGAATGAGTATATGTCTGTCTGAATAGATATGATTATTAGTAGAGGACAGTAGTACAAATATAAGTGAAGCAATAACACCATTAATAAGTTTGTTGCTCAGAGCAACAAATGGATAAGAAGACATAAGAGCCAAGGCACTTACACTGTGCAATACACAAGTTTATAGGTTACAAATTAAACGGCCATCATTTACCAGCAATGACTTCATGGTGATATAGAGAATCACCAGTTTTCTGAGATATGGAGTGCATAACAATTGTTGAGATGCAGAAGTTCCTCTTACATTTGAGGAGGGAAAAAAAATTACAAATTTGTGGTGTACAGTGTGTGTGGACGTCCATAAAATGTCAACAATTACTTGCAAAAGATCAAGTAAAAAGGAATACAGTTCCCTTTGTTAGCATTCTAAATAAATCCATGGCTCTACAAAACTAGAATCAGAAAAGAAATGTTAATGTCTCTCCTAAAACCATAGCAAATTCTATATCTGATCTCAGAGAGTATTTTCACTAAAATATCTCTTTGGATGGAGGCAGAATTCTGCCTTAATGGGTCTTTCAGAAATTCGATTTGAATGCAGAGACAATGCGAACAAAAAAATGTCATATATAGTCAAGTTGAGCCCACAGCAAGAAATGCTGAAAAAAAGCAGTAGAGAAATGCATGGGAGGGACATTTATGAAAGGTGCTCATAAGGACCAAGTATGATAACGTCTTTTAGGATGCATGCCTGTGTCCATGAAGAATTGTGTTTTTACTGTCAGCTTAGCACCACAATCAGTCATCATACAGATAAAATTGTGTGAGAAATTTCTGTTCTATTACCAGCCTTTTGAGGTAACTGTCTTCCTACTACAGAAGTTTCAAAGTTTTCGGCCTTCCAAATTAGTACTTCTTCAAGAAGAATGTAACACAATCTAAGATATTTGAAAAATTTTAAAACTTTATTGCCAGCAGATATAAACTTTCAGTAATGATGGGGACAGATCAAAGACCTGAAAATTAGGTAGACACAGGCTGAAGAGCATGTTTTTCAGTTCACAGTTCTCTCTCATCTTCCTAAACCCTCTGTCTGGCTCTCAAATATGAACATGAAAATATTTTTTTTTCTTTGTATGGATTAAATATGTGTACTTCTCAAAAATATTTCTTGAGAGACAACACAGAAGAGACAACACCTCCCCTTCCCCTAACCAACCCAGCCCACAGTGGCAGCAAGCACTGAATCTTGTGCATCGAAGCATGATTATTAATCTTCTGTGTGCATATGATGAACCAAAGAGGCAAAGAAAGGAAAAAATACAAGTAAATTCAGGTATAAGAAAAGGAGGTAGGCTACTAATGTTCAGCTACACTAAACTACTATAACTATGTGGTTTAACACCAATTAACTTAACTGAGGTGCATAACTTTTAAGTACTCTATGATGAAAACATTGATCTAGTTGGTTTGGTTTGAAGAGCTGTGCCTCATCCACATGTGCTCTGGGAAAAGGTAGCTACTGTGTGCTTTTGGTCCTTTGGATGTGCTGCAGGAGGACAGCTGCTGCAGCATTTTGGAGACCATGTGGAAGAACGTGGTCTCTCAGGGATTTAGCATTGATTACAGCAAGTCTTTACCATTCTCTGGCATGGGCTCCGTCTCAGTGGTAAAAGGGAACCTGCAGTCAGGGGTGCTGAAAACTGAATTAACCGAAGTCCTATGGAGGCATGTCACTGCTGCTTATTAAGACTTGTAGACTTAACAAGGTAGGCTTTGAAATAAGCTTCTCTCTGATTACTTACCTTAGAAAACTTGTCTTTTCAGACCATGCACAAAGCTCAGCGATTATGGGCCAGGTAATTCTACGCTTGGTATCTAACAAGAAGCAAGAAATCACACATTTTCAAAAAGAAAAATAACTCCTAACTTTTTATTTTCATTTGGTGTTTTGCTGCAGGCTTCTATGCCACAAACACTGAGAAGCTTGTTTTCAATTAGAAGTTGGTTCCACTAACAAATCACTTGCAAACTTCTTGATATATTATTGCATCATTAAATGCTGCAGATTATAAATTTAATTATTCTGTTATAAATAAGCAAAACATTATAACAATATGAATGCTTTTATGTTTCCAATAAAAAAATAATAAAAAAAGCATAATGCTTCCAGAGCAGAGAAGCGATTCTATGCTTATTACTGCCAAGGTTACAGCAATAACATACGTGCTTGGCTCACTGCGGTCACTGACCAGTCTTCAGAGCATTGATACAATTATTTTGGCAAACATAGTGTAACTGCAAGAAATTAAGTTCTTTAGACAGAAGAAGGAAACACATCACTAAAAGCAGTATCTAACAAAGTTTACAAAGACATTGCAAAGATTTGGCGGCACTACTATAGACACTCAGAACAGAAAATTTCCAGATTCATTTCTACCAAGAGCCTCATTTCATAGTGCAAACTTAGCCTCTGTGCTTTCCCAAGATTCACGTACATCAACATATCAATCTTGTAGCCAGATTCCATCTGTGCACTCAGACCAGAGAGCAAAATAGTTGATTATCTGATTACAGATTTGAAAGAAATAGTGGGAGTAAACAGAAAAGCTTAAGAACTACCTGCAGGTACGTAAATTTCTAAATCTGCTAAAAAGACATTTGAAACTGCCACCGGTTTCCAATTTTGAGTTTGGTACGATGACCTCAGAGCTGCAATGCAGCTGCAGTGGTCCCACAGTGAAAAGCACAACATCATATGTGTTACCTTTCACTTTCCATTGTTGCAAAACTTGAATCTGCACAGGCTACAGTAAACAGCATTTCAGAGTGTACCCACACTCACTAGCTTTTAAGCAGCATCAAAAAAAAAAACCAAAACCAAACAGCCATGGAGAGAATTTGCCTCTTGATCTAAGCCACAGTTACATAAATAGTCTGATACTATCTGTCACTAAAATATTAATCCTATGTAAAGCTGAGGTACCTGGTGAAAGATAGTCTTTTAAGTACTTTCTTTAGAGGTGTCTCCCATTGAGGTTCATCCTAAAATAACATTCCGGAAGGCAAGTCACCTGAGCTGCAACCCACTAAAATATTATTATTTACCTCTTACTCTTCACTAAAAAGAAAAGAAAAAGTGAGCAGTCCTCCCCTCAAAAGATTAGAAACTGATGTAGTTGTTGAGTGTGCTGGAAGTTGACATCCTTTATTTAATTACATCTTCCAACCTGTTGAAAAAAAAACAGTGGACAAATATTACTCTTTCTGTGGAAGGGAAAACTAAAGTTTTCCTAAACTAAAACTAAAGAAAACTATCATGTGATAGTGCTCACATGATTTTTTTTTGTGTCAAGTTCTGATTAGAATTAGACTAGAACAATTTTTGTTATCAGCTGTTAAGTAAAAGTTCCCATTGAAATTCACGAGAAATCAATAACTGTCTGATTCCCATATTGTCCCATGGCTCCAAGCATATCCTTAAACACAAGAGTCCCAGCATATCAATCAGGCCTCCAGTGCCAAGTTTAAGCAAGGTAATTCATATTTAGGTAATCCATTTAAGCAACGTCATCACTTTTCTGCCAAAATATATAGTGATCAAAAACAATAACGCTAGATTCATAAAAAAATAAAACCCACCATTCCTCCATTCTTTTAATTAATATATTTGAAGACAGGGTAATAAGTATATGGGAAGAAGGACAGTATTTTTTTAAGAAAATGTTACTATTAGGGAAAAAAAAGAAGTGTCTTTCCCCCGCCTTGGTGTGACTTTTAAGGCTACAAAATGTGCCAGATTAAGACCTTGGAGATGGAAATGCTATGTTTATCCACGGGGCATGTTCAGCACTGCCAACAGCTGTGCAACTTTTCCCAAACAATGTTCCTCAACGATGACTTGAAAGGACCACAATTAGGGGCAGGAGAATAGTTTAATTTCCATGCCCATTCAATCCTTGGCTTCTCTGCTGAGCCTGCCAACTATTGCCAATTGCAATGGTGGGTTTTGTGACATGGACACTTGTCCACTAGGAACTGGACTGAGGCTGCAATCCAATGTAATTATTTTCAGTCACCGTTGACCTGTGAGAAGTTTCAAACAAGGAAATGTTGAAGCTTTTCTGCACTTACCAGCTCCCTCAACCAATGCTACCACTGTAGCAGTGACAGATGACATATTCTCTGAAAGTTTCAAAACCATTTCAATAATTTTTCAAATTTTTAAAACTCCCCTCTGATTATTTTGATTACCAGTAAAAAAACCCCAAAAGAATAATAAAAAAAATTGATCATATATCAAAAATACATATTTCAAATGTTCTAAAAAAAATTTTTTTTAAAAAAGCCCCTGACTGGAACTGACTTGTGATGTAGCACAGGACAAAAATACTAAGATCCATTTTCATAATCACTATGTGTTAACCAGTCACCCTTTTGTGGCATTATCTGAAGAGCTAGCTTGTGGTTTTTTCCACCAGGATGTAAATTTGAAAAAGTAATTTTTGTGCCATTTACATGTGCACAGAAATTATTTTATTTTATTTTTTTAAATTCTATACTTGAGTAACTAACAGGTAATTTGGTAATGACAGGACCAGAGCTGTAGCAAGAATGCACAATTCTGTCTGACCTGAGAGCGTAAGTAATCCTGGCTTGTGTTTGGATAGGAACACTAAGTGCCACAGGCATAAATCAAGAATTAATAATTGATGAATAGGTATCATTTAGCTCTAATGTTTTTAAGCTAATTTACAGGAAACAAAAATATAAATAATGTACCTTGTATTATCAGACACAAGGCAGAATACAAAAAAAAAAAAAAGAAAGATAATGCAGTACTGAGGTAAGATTGTTCTGGCCTTCCTCCCACTTTGGGAGAAAAAGGGAGGAGAACAGGAGGAGCAAGCTAACTGCACAGATCCCTCTAGTGGCAGCGACAAAAATGGGATTTTGGCTACATCTGAATCAGCAAGTCTTTCAGAGGCAGAAGATGTGTTTGGAGCACGGGAGTCTGCAGCAAGGGAACCTGCAGAGCAGGGATGAGAGCTGTCTCTGCAGAAAGGCTGCCTGATCCCAGTGGCACCTGCAGGACTCAGTTGCTCTGTGGCTATTTAAAGTGTATGGAAAGGAGGCGTGCAGGAGGCCGCAGGGTGGGAGAAGCAGGGAGAAGGCAGTCATACAGTTCTCCGCAGTTGAACTTCTCTGATTAATGCAGGTATCTGGATCTATTTGGGGCATACCAAAGGATACATTTTGTATTGCCCCCACACAATCCAATATATATGGTTGTATTCCTTGCAATGCAGAGAAGCTAGTCTCTTTTTTCCCTAGTCTCTTTTTTCCTTCATAGATATGAACCATTAAACGCTAGAGCATGAACTTGTGAATGTCAAGGTATGGTAAATGAATGTGGAGCAAAAGAAGAAAAAGGCGCCCCAAATTGTAAAATCACTGAAATTTAAGGCCAGTTCCTTGCTTATAGAGTTAATAAAGATTCATGCCTACTAAAGGTATAACCTTACTATCCAACAAGTATGTTTGTTGACAAAACCCATCCTGAAATTTTATCATATTTTAATATGTCACATCTGCTCTTTGACTTATTGTGCTACTCCAGAGCATTAGTCCTACAGAAATGTGTAAAAGATACACCAATCAGCCTGCCCCCCCTTATCTGTTCAGGATTTTTTTTAGAAGTGTGTTCTAAAGGGAGCAAAAGACTAGAAGAAAAATAGCTGGGTTATAATGGGGAATATATTTTACAGGCTTATATCATTAAATGTGCAATAAGTTTATAATTTCACTGTAAATTATGTAGTAGTTTACACTTTGTCTACACAATGAATTGTTGATTTATGTAGTCTTTTCAGCTCACCTGAAATGATATATGCTTACTCAAACGAGAAGTCTTTTTCTGAATCTGAACTTATTTATGAAATGGACTGTACAGTGTGACTGCCTTCAATAGCTAATAGAGGACTAGGTGAAGTAGAAGATCCCAGCAGATAGCAGTTACTTGGTTAATGTTGGCATGCATTTCTGTGGCAAACCCACATCCTGCCTCCTGCGGAGATATTTCCCTCTTCGTTTATAATTTTTACTAAATTTACTCCTCTCAAGATATTCTTATAAATGTCTGGAAGTCAACTACAAAATCAACCTAGAGGAAGGCTACTTCTGCACTTCCGTGAATCCCAAAATATTTTGAATGCTATTTCTTGAGAATTCAGTATAACATTTATGGAAGGCCTCAGTTTCAATCTGTTGTAATAGATGGGCATTTTCTACCAGGATTCAAAGACAAATCATAAAATATACTCAAGACGAGTTTAGTTGGTTGAGAATCATAGAATCATTTAGGTTGGAATTGACGTACACATCAAAGATCATTGAGTCCAACTGTTAACCTAACACTGCCAAGTTGCCCACTGAACCACGTCCCTAAGTGCCACGTCTACAAGTCTTTTAAATCCCTCCAGGGATGGTGACTCAACCACTTCCCTGGGCAGCCTGTTCCAATGTTTAATAACGCTTTCAGTGAAGAAATTTTTCCTAAGAGCCCATCTAAACCTCCCCTGGCGCAACTTGAGGCCATTTCCTCTTGTCCTATTACTTGTCACTTGGGAGAAGTGACCAACCCCCACCTCACTACAACTTCCTCTCTGGTAGTTGTAGAGAACGATAAGGTCTCCCCTCAGGATCCTTTTCTCCAGGCTAAACAACCCAGGTTCCCTCAGCTGCTCCTCGTAAGACCTGTGCTCTAGACTCCTCACCAGCTTTGTTGCTCTTCTCTGGATATGCTCCAGCACTTCAATACCTTTCTTGTAGCAAGGGGCCCAACATGCTGCAGGGATAATAAATTACTGAACAGATTTTTATGGAGCTGAAAGCCAGTGTGAACCTACTGAAACCCCACAGGGTCAGAAAGCTTGAATGACAGTCCCAGGGAGCAAAAATGGTGGAGATAGATCATACTGAAGGGCTTCACATGTCCTGGGCATTGACAAGCAAGGTTGTATTTCAGCTCTCTCCAAAGCAGGTCACAGATGGGACTTAGGTGGCCCCGAATCACCGACTGTGTAGCTACACCATCAAAATCCCACCTTCACCCCCAAAAGGGGCCAAGGCAGCTGTTTCTGCTCAAGGCCACCCATTAATGGTTGGAGGAAAGCTGCCGTGTGGCTAGGGGAAGGGTGGAAAGGACTCTTCTTTTTCCTCCTTTTGGCTCTTACTGCCTGGTCCTATTGCCCACGGACTGATTTCTCAACAGAGGAACTGGGTTTTCATCCCAGACAATATTGCAATTGAATGCCATGTAACTGGAATCTGTTATCTTACTCATGCGTGTAGCAGTTTTACTGCATTTCAGGAAGTCTTCTTTAAAAATGCCCCCAAATACTTACTATAAACAGTGTTTAAAATTTCTTAAATACAAAATCCTAAATATTTATTTAGGATATATGTATTTTAAACAAAACATCTTGCTCAGGCTGTTATCTATGGATGTCCTTAGAGCCGGATATACTTGAATCCTTAAAGGAATGTGGTCTTTGTATTGTATCAAATGGGGTCACAGTAAAATATCTTACCCTGCATTAGGCATCTATACAGTAACCATACTGCAAAAAGTGCCCTTGTCTATAATAGGCCAAATTTTTTTTCATGGTAATCGTGGCATTTATTATCTTTTGATTGCCATTACATTAGCACTTTACTTGAAAACAAAGCTACACAATCTTTCTTCATGTAAATGTTAAATGCATGTCCTAGCTTGTAGAAATATTTTTTCTTCTGTTTCAGCTCCATTAATTCTTTTAATTGAGAGGAAATTTTGGGATACTTTTCACATATTACTAGATCTCATTTTTAACAAACAAAATGAAATTGCTTTGTGTGGGTTTTTTAATGAGAAACTAACTAGGTATTATTGCTTTTGTAAACAAGGCACCATTACCTTTCCTTGAGTTAGTAAGAGAAGCAGTGAAAGAATTTAAACATAATCACAAACAAGCAAACACTGATAATATAATAGAGTACATGTCTGTATTGGCTCTTCACTCTTAGGTTAACATGGCAAGTTTAACACTGTGCTGACACATTTTAATGTGTCATAGTTTTTTTAGCCAGTAAGAAAGTCTCACGGTCTGCTAATATCAAAATTATTTTCCTTGGATTAAAGTATAAAGCATGTCTAACAGGAAAAAAATATTCTTAAACAACTGAAACTGTCTTTTTAATGTGAGTGAAAATGTCAATTTTCCTCTGAGATGGTGTTAAAAAAAATACAATCTTCCCATCATTTAGGTTTTTGACACACAAATGTGCAAACTGATGAGTTCCCCTTTTCTCTGGCAACAAGTAATCAACTAGCAATCATTTTGACTGCAAAAAGACCTGCATTGTCCAACTGCAGTGCAGTCAGCTCTCAGTTTTGTTGTTTATTGCACAGGCTACATAATACAAAGACTTCTGTAACATGTTGCTTCACAGTATCAAGCATCTTTTTAATGAAGAGAAATTATTGAGGTGCTGTAGGGAGTAAATACACATATATACACCTTTTATCTAAAAAACTGTATTGTGGTAGAGCTGCTCACTGTTGTCATTGTATGGTTTTGATTGTGGCCTTTTTGTGCAGCTGCCTTGTCTAGTCTGTCTGACCGAGAGCTGTAACAAGAGTCATAACTCAAAGAATAGGACACTTTGCAATGAGGAAATAAACTTTTTACTTCTGATAACATTTTTGAAAGTGCAATTTCGTGATCTGGCACTTATCTCCGTGTAGCGGAATAGGAAAACAGGGAATGGTAGTCCTCTGCTGCCTAGAAGGCAATGAGCAAGAGATGTTCATGCTGTTCTTTGTAAAGCACTGCAGACATTTCCACTGCTAAAGCAATTAATGATAAAATGAGACATGCCATTTTTAATAAAAGATTGCCAAAAATTAGAACTACTTGCTTTTCCAGGACAGGAACAGGCTGGTTTACAGTCATCTCCACCTCTTTTCTCTTTTGCCCTCTCATTGGCGACAGAGGATGTTCACTTTGGTTCACAGCAATGCAGAATGAGAGGACCCCATCCCAGCTAGTGCAGAGGCTTCTGTGTTGCAGAGTAATAGCACAGCGCACAGTGCCAGGTTCGGAAACTAGCCTTTCTAACAGGTTTTGTAAACCTGGTTTCTCTTTGTGGCAGAAAAAAAAGTATCTTCCTATGCTGGCCATTATGCTGACCACGTTATGCATGTGAACCTGTAAACTTCTGGAAACGATTTAAAGTACCATTTGGCTTTTAATACCGGAAAAAAATCCCTGAGCAACATTTGAGGGTGCCATATTACAACAGAGCAGACACCATAACTAGAAAAAACCCCAACAAATCCAGTATCTCTCACTATCACCTTTATCAAACAGTATAAAATGAAAATGAAAAATAGATACTGAGTGACAAGAAACCACATGGTTTGCCAGGTTCATCTAGTAGCACATCTGGGAAACTGAGACTAAATATCAGACTCTCAGAATACTCTGAATATCATCTCATCAGATTTTGAGAGCAATGTTTTTGTAATCCTTCTTGTTGAAGAGCAAAAATTCCCTTTTAATGATATGGAAGCTTAAGCTGTTCTTTGAATTCCTTCGCATCTACACTAGCAGATCTCAGGTAGAGAATAAGCTTAGTAAGAGATCCTTAATCACCTGATGGTACACAGTCACAATTACACAGAGCCTGAATTCAGCAGTTGGTTTAGGGTGTTTGCTCAGGCATCCTCACTTTTCAGATATGCCCTCTGTCACAGCAGAAACAAGTGATGGCTGAGGGTGTTGGAGGGAGCTGGCTGAACGTGCTGGGAGGCAGCACTGGTGCCACTGGATCATAGCCTGGAAATTTGCAACTGGGTTGGACAGGAAGATGTTTATGATACTAAAATATGTCCATTTTCTACAGGACAGTACAGAACAGCCCTTTGACTCATGACACAAGGGCTGTGCTGTACCATCCAGCACACTTTCTTCAGGCAGACAGCCCTGAGGATGGTGTCCTTCAAATCCCTCTAGCATGAAATACCACTCAGGAAAAAGTACTTTGATAAACATGTTTTAAATTAAATCCGAAACACTCTCAAGGGACAGAGCTGCTATGCTGCAACCTCAAGTTTTTAAACTATACACCCCAGCTTTTCTCTGTGCAAGATTTGCCAGGCCCTTCTGTAGTTCCCGCCTGAACATTGTGAATTAACAAGCATGTAAGTAATAACAAAGTGTTAGTTGAGATGCATGCCCTGCACAGTCAGAGAAACTCATTCAGACCGATTTCATTTTGACAGCAGCATCTGTGCTGCTCAAAACCACCAGCTAATTTTCTGTGCCCAGGGAAGCAGGGTAAACCTCCCAGTCCAGGGAGAGCGTGAAAAAGGTGACTTCAACCTACCTTTATGCCTGGAGGATAATAGACTGCTGTAGGGGCTGCCTTAATCAAAAGCATAAATTAAGAAGCTCTGAAAGCTGCTATGATACACATAAAATCTCTCCTGAGGTTTCTATCCATCAGCTTCACAGCCCACAGCAACTGAGGAACCCCTTACGGGAGCATACTAGAAAGGCCATGCTGATCCCAAAAGCACTCCCTATTCCCTAAAAACTTCAGTCCACATGCTAGAAATACTACTGTCTTGATATATGCAGAGATTTTAGAGCCTCCTTTACTAAGTGGGTAGGGGTGTGATCACCTAATGGAGTGAGTTTTCCAAAAAGATTATAAATATTAAAACAAATTAATTCCTATATCTGTTTAGGTTGTTGCCAAATACTGAAGTTTGTTATCCAAGTGACACCTGAATCTCAACCTGAACACACTCTGAGGTTTTAGTTAGGAAACATAGCCAGCCAAATTCCCTAAGTGATCATTAATTAGAGGTCTCAGGGCAGACATCTGATAACTTCATCCCAACAACCTGGAAAGGTGGCAGAATTACAGAGATAAGAGGTGATGAAACATGATTGAAATCCACGGCATGCTTTTAAATATCTCGCATGGCTGCAGTTCTTCCAATATTGCTATGTCCCAATCTGAAACTGTTCCTAGTGTATTAATCATGATACAACGGCAGATCAGCACATGCAAATTAAAGTAGTTTGCCTTTTTATTGCTGTTTGGCTCAGTTTTGCCTTGGGTTTTTTGTTGTCTTGGTGGGATATTTTGAGCAGGAAGAGTGGGTTTTTTTTCATATTTTCCAGTTCAAAGCCTCGCACAATACATGTACAATATGTATACA